>NC_090727.1:153356569-153366569 GCF_036898095.1 Palaemon carinicauda
ATATTTAGGTTGGCTATTAACTGAGATGTATATACTGGAGGGTTTGCTTTTAACTGAGTTAACTGAGATGTGTATATTGAAGGGTTTAGTAACTGAGATGTATATATTTAGGCTGGCTATTAACTGAGGTGTATATATTGAAGAGTTGGCTATTAGCTGATGTATATATTGAAGGGTTTACTATTAACTGAGATGTATATATTGAAGGGTTTGTTATTAAACTGAGGTGTATATATTGAAGGGTTTGCTTTTAACTGAGTTAACTGAGATGTATATATTGAAGGGTTTGCTTTTAACTGAGGTGTATATATTGAAGGGTTTGGTATTAACTGAGATGTATATATTGAAGGGTTTGTTATTAACTGAGATGTATATATTGAAGGGTTTGTTATTAACTGAGGTGTACAGTATATATTGAAGGGTTTGGTATTAACTGAGGTATATATGTGTTTACATATATATATATATATATAAAGAGAGAGAGAGAGAGAGAGAGAGAGAGAGAGAGAGAGTTTTCCACTAAACTGAGATGTATACATATGAAGATCTGTTCTTAACTGAGATATATACATAGGAAGATTTCTCTTAACCGAGATGTATACATCAAAGGTTTTGCTCTTAATCAAGGTTATATACATGAGAGGAGCTGCTCTTAACTAAGATATATACATAGGAAAAAATGTCTCTTAACTGACATGTATACATCTGCATATGTGTCCTTAACTGAGATATTAAGATTTAAGATATACTGTATAAAGTTAAAGAAGCTGTCCAAAGCGAATTAAGAAAAGTTAATGACAAAAAATAAATCAATCAGGAGGCTGATGGCATGGAAATCCTATTTATCCACCCCTCCTCTCAATCTGTAATTATGAATATTATGGAAAACGGAGGAAAGGAAAGAATGCTAGAACTTGGTGTAAAGGCCTCAATGGGACCCACTGTTACTTGCATAAGGAATGAAGTCGTTATGGGCGAGAATGCAAATGAATAACATTGAATTTCGACCTTACGGGTTGGTAGTAGTGAGGGGGGGATGAAAGTGCTATTCTTGTTTTATTTATTATTAGATAAAGAAATTGGGGGAAAAATTAATATAAGGAATAAACAAAATGATAATTGATAAATGATATAAATAAATTATGGTGATTATAGGTAACAATTATAATTTAATGACTGTTTAATAATAATAATAATAATAATAATAATAATAATAATAATAATAATAATAGTGTATTACCATCTTAACTTATGATAATAATAATAATAATAATAATAATAATAATAATAATAATAATAATAATAAGAGTAATGTATTATCATTTTAACTTATCAAATAATAATAATAATAATAATAATAATAATAATAATAATAATAATAATAATAATAATAAGAGTAATGTATTACCATCTTAACTTATAATAATAATCAATAATAATAATAATAATAATAATAATAATAATAATAATAATAATTTCGGCAAAACCAATTGAGTTTTAATGATAATTCTACAAAATAAAAATTTATCATTAAATAAATATTTATAAGAAAAATCCTAATAAACTTTTTTATCTCTCAAAATTTCATCAATATTCGTAAAAATAAATAAATAAATAAATAAATAATAACAATAATAATAATAATAACAATAATAATAATAATAATAATAATAATAATAATAATAATAATAATAATAATTAACAAAGCCCCATTTTCCTTGAAATAATTCCCTCATTGGCACCTCAACAATTTCGGGGGGTTTTCCAATGATGACCCATGCGCTGTTTACCCCTAAACTCATTTCCATAACAAAGCGGATGTGACCTTTCCATCCTGTGGCCATACGGGCGAAGGTCACTGACCTTGACACGGATGTTCCTATCAGAGAGATAAATGTAGTTAGTGAGAATCTATTAATATTATTATTATTATTTTAAAATGGGTGGCTCCAAAATATAATTGTTTTCCAGTTTTCTGGGTGTTACTGTGAGGCTAAGTATGTAGCTGTGAGTTTGAGTCCATAGCTACCTGCTGTACAAATCTAGGATTAATGTGTCCTGGCACAAGACTATACAAAAGTGTGGGGTGCTTATATACACACTTGTGTACACGACCCGTCAAATATTATGTCTAAATATTTAGAATGTTAGACACACACGCACACGTACACAACACACATTCAACCCTTCCCAACCCCCCCCCCCCCTTTCCTCATTACAACTCACTGGTTAGGTAATTTGTGAAATAGTGTGGTTTCTGAGCGTACCTCTCTGGGGTACCTCCCGCTCACAAGGATATGACTATTCCCTCTCACCCTGAGCGTGACAAGATATATATATATATATATATATAGGGTTCGATCTCAGTATGAGGTGGAAATTTATTTCTATTAGAGCAAGATAATGTGTTGATTTTCATCCATATATATATATATATATATAGGGTTCGATCTCAGTATGAGGTGGAAATTTAATTTCTATTAGAGCAAGATAATGTGTTGATTTTCATCCATATATACATATATATATATATATATATACTGTACATATATATATATATATATATACTTATATGTGTGTGTGTGTATATCTATATGTGTGTATTCAAATAGGCCATATATTTTAATACAATAACGTCTGGATTCTCTTACCAACCTCGGGATCAGAGTCTCGAGGCGAAATCACTCAAAGACAAAGGCATCTGAACATCTGACTGGCCGGGAATCGAACCCTGGTCCAAGATACTCGTATGACAGTGACTGCGCCAGGAAGAGAATCCAGACATCAATGTATTAAAATATATGGCTTATTTGAATATGAAAAACACCTCTAAATGTGCAAAATTTATCATATATATATATATATATATACATATATATATATATATATATACTGTATATATATATATATATATATAGATATATATATGTATATATATATATATATATACTGGTATATATATATATATATATATACAGCCTCCATATTAAAGTCTCGTTTATCGCTCAACCAATGTAGTCACTGATGAAGAGTCATGAGGTGATTCGAAACAGCACACACACATATATGTGTATATCTTTCTGTCTGATTAGAATATTGACGAAACCGTCTGACCAAAAGAATATCAATAAATATTGGAGAGGAATGAACCTGCATTTTCATATAAAACCAACTACATTCTCGAAATACTTCTGCCACTTCGTTAGATTGAGGGCGCCAAAGTCCCGCAAAGCAACTAGAACAAACTATTACTCGAGAAACTGATACTAAATATATCAGAGACCCCAGGGGAGATGAGTAAACTGGGTCTTTTCCAAAGATGGTCTGAATCCTTATTTAAACATACACAAAAATCCATAAAATAAAGTAAGTTTCTCTATACTTCTCTATGTGTAACAACTATGATCTATGAATAGCAAACTCCACGTTTGGACTGAGTAGCTTCTACGCAGAACTAACCTCATAAGCAACTGGTCCTAAAAAGGTACACAGGATGCTTGTATATCAACCTTTACTCGTTATACATTTATTGTAACAATATCGGTGTACTAGCTTTTGTCTAGAAGGATCTAGAGGCTGAAGCCTATAACAATAGCCCCATCCTAGAAGGATAGAAGGATCTAGAAGCTGAAGCCTATGGCCATAGCCCCATCATTGCTATTGATGTAAGATCTTTCGTGCAATGCTTTAGATTCTAGGATTTTCTGGAAGTGTCCGTAAGTGCGGAGTCAAGGCAAACTCTGACTTGAAGTTAACAAAAAGCCTTCATAGATATTCCTAATAGTTGATGACTATCAAAGGAAGAATTCTGAGCCTGTGCAGTAAGAGCATATGGAGGTGTAGGCAGTAATTATAGCTGTCGTGAAGCATTGTAAACGTTGTAGAGTTCGTGCAGTAAGTACAAGTTGTGGCGTAACCTGTTATTTAAGCTTTCTGGAAGTATTGTAAATGCTGTAGAGGCTAGGCTGTAAGTTTAAGTGGTGTTATACCCAAAATGGCACTTGGGTCTTAACTCTGTTGAATAAGTCATGATTGAGTTCAAATTTGACGAAATTTCCCATCAAGAAAGATGATGGATTACTGGAGTTTAGATTCAAAGTTGGGCTATTTCAACTAGGTCCACCAAAGTTTCACATTGCTTGGCTTTTAAATGATGAAAATTTATCTCAACACACCTATAGAAGCAACACTGAGATGGCTCCAACATTGTCCTAGCAGATAAACCACGCTCTATAACATCTCACGTGCAACTTAGCTGGTTTTTCATATCATCTGACTACAAAAGTCATAAAATATTATTTGAACTAGATGTAACGATAACAGATTTCAGTTCTACATTTTTCCATCCTCCCACTAAACTTTCAAAACAAGTCAATATATAATAAAAGGAAATATTCACGACAGGTGGATGTTTAAGAGGATCTGGATGCTCGCAGTGCCCAAAAACACGATACACCCTGGATCCAGATGGCGAGATGCTGTGCTGTCCGGGATGCTCGGCTGCTGTCCTTTACCATGGACTGAATCCATCAGCCTGGTGTGTCTGCTCCATGGGTGAGTGGGACTTGGTCATTAAGTTGAGAAATAAAGTTTATAATGTATCAGATCAGCCATTATTCATGCTAATGTTAATATTACCAATGTCAATAATACTGGAGGAAAGATCTGTTTCCAGTTGTATCTGCTTGTGCGCAAGATATTTAGAAATGTTACATATGGCTTTTTAATGAAATTATGTGCTGGATGGCTTTTACGCCGACTAAGATTTAATTACATTTAGAAATGTGCACTTGCTCATTTCTTTTCTGACTATGGTACAGGCATAAGCTCTGGGAACTATTACCTTTTCCTTATCTGAAATGATATCAGTAACAGCTGGAGTAGTACCAATAGCAGTAGAAATCAAATTAACTCATCAATAGAAAATTAATAAATTTCTACTCCCACTCTTGGCAGACACAACATTCCCCAGTGGAGCGGATTCCAAACCTATGAAGTTCCCAGATGGGTCCTCTTCTCGGAGTCCCATAATCACAAGTGGTGGGGGAGGTTCACACAATGCCTACTCTGGTTATGGCTATGTCCACGGGAACAGTGGGACAGCGAATACAAAGCTAGACGATGCCCTTTATATCATCAATAATGGCAGTAAGTACAAGGATTGCCATCTGACCATACGTGGGGACAGTTTCATTGGTAACAAATTCACTCTAAATCCATAGACAAATATAATGTTGAGTGGTTCATGTTTACAGGTGGTTCAGAATATTCTGGTCTTATACCAGTATGGTTTTTTGTTCTAAGAACAGCAGACGATTATGATTCCTTGTAGTTGCCAGAAGAAGAGAAGCTGCAGGCTCTAATACAAGAGCTTTATACGTAATATGAAATACTGAAAGCTGAAAATAAACCATCTGCTTTTAGTGATTTTTAAAACATTGAAAATTTATCACTTATTGACTTACTAATTATGTCTAAAATAAATCAATAATATTAATTCCTTATCAAAAGCAACATGACCACTACGAAATCTCTACGTTTTCCATTTCTTCTTTAAAATCTACAGAACTATCATTAAATACACCACAATCTTTAACTTTACCCTAATCGCTAACACTGTTTTATTCTATCCCGGCAGACATTAGGGACAGAGCAGTTTCAGGCGCAGTGCACCAAGCCATCACCCTCATGGCTGACACGATCGAGGAACTCAACTTGAGAATCACTCGCCTTGAGGATATCATCTTACACTCAGGAGCAGGTATGTTACTATAACGGTTCTTCACTTGATAGACGATAAGCTTGACTGTTCAAATGTCTTCACTTATCCAAGGTTCGGTTGGGGGGCCAATGAGAGTTAAACTAGTTGGAGCAAGAGCTGGTACCATACGTTAAGTTAGATTAAGTTTAGAAGCCTTCAGTTTTAAGGTTGCACACTGCGTGTAACTCCTCTGCAGGTTTACCAGGAGGATTTTCTCGTCAAACACATTATACGTTACAATCTGCATCTTATTCCTTCTAATGATATACATCAATATTCTCCAATACCTTCCGCTTTTCCTGAATCTCTAACTTCTTTACGATCACCTCAAAGGCCATCAAGGGCAGAACATAGACCGCGTGGGATCGGCCGCAGTGACAACGACCTCCTCTGAGGTAGCGTCTGGGACAGCACCTTCTTCGCCTACTGGAGGAAGGCCTTGCTCCGCCAAGAACTTCACCAGGATAAGGAATTCCTGCTACTACGTCTCTGCCTGGAAGGATCATCGTGTCGTGTGGGAGGTGAGTTCTCTGCATGAAGGACTCGATTCCTTTCGTGTCTTGAGCTAATGGCTGCCTTCTCAGTGTGTCAATTATCCTTGTTGTGTCTTTAGGTGTAAATGATTTACCCTATTCAGTGTTTATGAAAATATAGAAATATTATTTGTCTTCTTTTATATATAGAAATTACAATAAATTTCCATACTAAACAATAATTTCAGCTCAATTACTTTAATGCAGCCTTCTATAATTTTCAACCTACAAACTCCCAAAAATAGCATCACATCAAAAGTGTTAAAAAACGAGATTAAAATTGAGACAATAAAGGATGACCATGAAACAAGAAATTTTCAAGAATACAAAGTCCTATTGACAATCAGAAAAACCTTCATCATACACTTTATCAATCTATTCCTGAATATGCTTGCCTCTTTTTATGTGTCCCTTACTTTACTTGCTAATTTTTGTTCGCTTCATGTTCTTCGACGTCTTATAAAGTACTAGCTTCTTAAAGTTATTCCTCAAGTTACTTGCACTTTTTTTGTATGTTCTATATTACTTTATTTTTTTTCTCAGAGTTAATTCCCTTTTGAGAAGTTCCCTCTTGTGTTATGCAAGTTACAAGTCCTTACTAAATCACGCGTACAATTTCAGAAAGCCAGCAAGATCTGTGAGGACATGGGAGCCAAGCTCGCAGAACCTATTGGCACTGCAGATTTTGATGAGCTGTCCCAGTACCTCTCCCTAGACAAGACAACCACTGGTAAGTTGGCCGTATAAAACTAAAATGCAGAACCATGTGTTTTCTTTTGAATCAAGCTTTGGATTTTTATCTAGCTTTTGTTTGCCTTTCGTACTATGTGTTTTAATTTTCCACGAGGTTGGGCTGGACCTGGAGGGCCATGTTGTCTCTTCATGACTCAAGTTTCTTACTGCATTCTAGCAATATAATACATGATTCTGAAACTGTTTGGCCCAATTAGGTACACACTTTACATTAATACCTTTGGTAGATAGCTCTGCCGAACAGTAAAGTTCATGGTTTTCGAGGTAAGTTGTGTCATCTAATGTCACTCTTCATACCGATTTTCATAAGCGCCAAAGCCCTCCCTGAAGCTCTCACCAGACCTTTTGGGTATTGACATACTTTTTCTTCCTCTTCATTTAAAGTATATTGATTTTCAGTATATCAGACTCAACACTAAGTAAATGACTAACAATGAGATGCATTATGTGCCTCAAAACATTCACCTAAGTTAATTCTTTGTCTAAGTATTATTCTTAGTTCTAGAAGTAGCGTTGTATCTAACTTAGCATTAAACTTAGGCCTCAATTCTATATCTATACATAGTTTCATATCGATTTATCGTTTCTCTCAGGGTTTAGCTACTGGTTAGGCGGCATATATCTCGGATCACCGTGGCTCTGGTCCTACGCTGGGACACCCGTGAACTTGAGCTCGGCCTACTGGATCGGAGTCGACTCCAGCGGTAAGACCGTATCGCCAGGCGACCCAGCCCCTGGAAGATGTCTCGCCTTCTCTTACCTAACCAGTTCTAAGAACTACTACTTTGCTGCGGATCAGTGCGGTTACGAAAAGTTCTACATCTGCGAGCTTCTAGAAAAATCGCACAGGCGTGTTTAGTCAAGTGTCTTTCCTAATCATATTATTTGTATCACAAAATTCACTGCGTGAAACACCAAAGATGGCACACAACTTGCAGTTAATGCTTCACGAACTCCTACGTGGAACATCCACTTGCACAGTCTTCAAATAGTTTGAAGTTAAATGAATGTTTATGAACTAATATGTATAAGCCTCACACCAGGGCATTCCATGCAAAAATCCTATTTATTTGGCATGATGTTTCCAAGTTTACCCCTAAGAAAATTATTTGAACAATATATTCTATAGTTTTAATTAATTTATTTTAAGGCCAAATTTCTGTTGGCCTAAATGTGTAATAGACCTAAAGGATATGTTTTGGATAAAGGTTAACTGTAGTTGTGTTTGTTGATTATCCTTAAGTTTCCCCACATATACAACAGAAATGGAAACTGAATAATTTGATGGAAAAGGAAAGTATGAAATAAATCAACATAACCTAACCCAGCCAACCTAACCAACACTGACACAACCAACCTAAACTACACTGACAAAACCAATCTAACCTGCACTGACTTAACCTACTCTACATTGATCAAACAATGCTACCCTACACTGACAAAGCCAAGCTCCCCTACACTAACCAAATCAACCTAACCTACACTGACACAACCAACCTAAACTACACTGACAAAACCAATCTAACCTACACTGACTTAACCTACTCTACACTGACCAAACAAAGCTACCCTACACTGACAAAGCCAAGCTCCCCTACACTAAGCAAACCAACCTAACCAACACTGACGCAACCAACCTACCCTACAATGACCAAACCAACCTAACTTACACTGACTTAACCTACTCTACACTGACCAAACAAACCTACCCTACACTGACAAAACCAAGCTCCCCTACACTAACCAAACCAACCTAACCTTCACTGACGCAACCAACCTACCCTACAATGACCAAACCAACCTAACTTACACTGACTTAACCTACTCTACACTGACCAAACAAAGCTACCCTACACTGACAAAGCCAAGCTCCCCTACACTAAGCAAACCAACCTAACCAACACTGACGCAACCAACCTACCCTACAATGACCAAACCAACCTAACTTACACTGACTTAACCTACTCTACACTGACCAAACAAAGCTACCCTACACTGACAAAACCAAGCTCCCCTACACTAACCAAACCAACCTAACCTTCACTGACGTAACCAACCTAAACTACACTGACCAAACCAACCTAACTTACACTGACTTAACCTACTCTACACTGACCAAACAAAGCTACCCTACACTGACAAAACCAAGCTCCCCTACACTACCCAAATCAACCTAACCTACACTGACACAACCAACCTAAACTACACTGACCAAACCAACCTAACCTACACTGACTTAACCTACTCTACACTGACCAAACAAAGCTACCCTACACTGACAAAACCAAGCTCCCCTACACTACCCAAACCAACCTAACCTACACTGACACAACCAACCTAAACTACACTGACCAAACCAACCTAACTTACACTGACTTAACCTACTCTACACTGACCAAACAAAGCTACCCTACACTGACAAAACCAAGCTCCCCTACACTACCCAAACCAACCTAACCTACACTGACACAACCAACCTAAACTACACTGACAAAACCAATCTAACCTACACTGACTTAACCTACTCTACACTGACCAAACAAAGCTACCCTACACTGACAAAACCAAGCTCCCCTACACTACCCAAATCAACCTAACCTACACTGACACAACCAACCTAAACTACACTGACCAAACCAACCTAACCTACACTGATCTAACCTACCCTACACTGACACAACCAACCTAAACTACACTGACCAAACCAACCTAACCTACGCTGCCCTATTCTACCCTACACTGACACAACCAACCTAAACTACATTGATCCACCCAACCTACGCTGCCCTATCCTACCCTACACTGACACAACCAAGCTAAACTACATTGATCCACCCAACCTACGCTGCCCTATCCTACCCTACACTGACACAACCAAGCTAAACTACACTGACCAAACCAACCTACGCTGCCCTATCCTACCCTACACTGACACAACCAACCTAAACTACAT
>NC_090727.1:153369069-153371569 GCF_036898095.1 Palaemon carinicauda
GTATCTATTCTTATTTTCAAGGATAGAGTTTTGAAGACATTGACGGAATTTGTAAATGCGCTGCTTAAGTAATTCAACTTTTGCCAAATGGCTTCCTTCAGGGCACCAAAATATAAAAAATATAAAATTATAAAATATAAAATAAAATATTAATTACATAATATAGAAAATCTAATACTGTAATGACAAATGTGACAATTTGGAGATATTTTGCACCAAAAAATCCTGAAATTACTAACTAAAATCTCTGGATCTTTAATAAAATTTAAATCTAAATTTAAATTTAAATTTAAAATATAACGTATAAATAAAATAATAACTAATGGCTTCCTTCAGGGCACCAAAATACAAAATAAAAAAAAAATATAAAATAAAATATTAATTATGAAATATAAAAAAATCTAATAATGACAAATGTGAAAAATTAGAGATATTTTGCACTAAAAAAAATTCCTGAAAATACTAATTAAAGTTTCAAAATTCCAAAGACAAATTTTGAGTTTAAATGAAAAACGGTACCCAAGAAGTCTACAAATTTGAATACTAAGTTCTCTTGCTTGAGGGTACACTCGGGCACACTACAGTATTCTATTTTATTTCTCTTCCTCTTATTTTGTTAAAGTTTTTATAGTTTATATAGGAGATATTTATTTAACTTTTGTTACTGTTCTTAAAATATTCTATTTTAATTGTTAATTACTTCTCTTATTTCTTTGTTTCCTTTCCTCACTGGGCTATTTTCCCTGTTGAAGCCCCTGGGCTTATAGCATCCAACTAGGTTTGTAGCTTAGCAAGTAATAATAATAATAATAATAATAATAACAATAATAATAATAATAATAATAATAATAATAATAATAACAATAATAAAGGATAGTATAAGCCCCTTAATATATGCCACATTTGTCACACAACGAGAATAATTTATGCACACGACAAGAAATATCCTTTAAATGACCCTATCAGGAACACAGAAGTTATACACAAGGATACCTATGGGAAGTTGGTGATTACTGTACTATTTTTCCCTGTTGGAGCCCTTGGGCTTATAGCATCCTGCTTTTCCAACTAGGCTTGTAGTTTAGCAAGTAATAATAGTAATCAGAATGCAGCAATCTCTGTTATGCATTCAGTTTTGTCGACAAGGCCCTCCCCTCTAGCAATAGGACCTTCTACAGCAAGCCTGCTGAACTTATCCTGGAGCCTTTTGAACTGACGTTGGGACACTTCCTTTTTTGAACTCAAACTGGAACTTTGAAACGTCATAAAAGATCCAATGTCTTAAATAATCTTATCGTGAATTTATTTGTAAAATATCATATATGTTGTTTTCAAGATATTTTTAGATATCTTCAAATTCTCGTTAAATAAATGCAATGCCATTATATAAGGATAATGGTTTATTTATAGAGATCCCCTGACGAAAGGCGTAAGTCATTGGCTAAAACAGCTGTTGGTAAAAGTTGGATAAATTGAGCAATGCATTGACAATTTCCATCTTTGCCTACAAAACTTTTTCCCTGAAGACAAGGAAAGATAGAGGAAAGTAGAAAGGCGTTGTCTTACAATAAGTACTTGGGGTCTGTTGTTGCAGCAAATGGTGGAGTGGAAGCAGATGTACGTCAGAGAGTGAATGAAGGATGCAAAGTGTTGCGGGCAGTTAAGGGAGTAGTAAAAAATAGAGGGTTGGGCAGGAATGTAAAGAGAGTTCTATATGAGAAAGTGATTGTACCAACTGTGATGTATGGATCGGAGATGTGAGGAATGAAAGTGATGGAGAGACAGAAATTGAATGTGTTTGAGATGAAGTGTCTAAGGAGTATGGCTGGTGTATCTCGAGTAGATAGGGTTAGGAACGAAGTGGTGAGGGTGAGAACGGGTGTAAGAAATGAGTTAGCAGCTAGAGTGGATATGAATGTGTTGAGGTGGTTTGGCCATGTTGAGAGAATGGAAAGTGGCTGTCTGCTAAAGAAGGTGATGAATGCAAGAGTTGATGGGAGAAGTACAAGAGGAAGGCCAAGGTTTGGGTGGATGGAAGGAGTGAAGAAAGCTCTGGGTGATAGGAGGATAGATGTGAGAGAGGAAAAAGAGCGTGCTAGAAATAGGAATGAATGGCGAGCGATTGTGACGCAGTTCCGGTAGGCCCTGCTGCTTCCTCCGATGCCTTAGATGACCGCGGAGGTAGAAGCAGTAGGGGATTCAGCTTTATGAAGCTTCATCTGTGGTGGATAACGGGGGACGGTGGGCTGTGGCACCCTAGCAGTACCAGCTGAACTCGGTTGAGTCCCTTGTCAGGCTGGGAGGAACGTAGAGAGTAGAGGTCCCCTTTTTGTTTTGTTCATTTGTTGATGTCGGCTACCCCCCAAAATTGGGGGAAGTACCTTGGTATACGTATGTGTGTATATATATTTATATAAATATATATATATATATATATATATATATATATATATATATATATATATATATATATATATATATATATATATATATATATGAA
>NC_090727.1:153376569-153379069 GCF_036898095.1 Palaemon carinicauda
AGCCACTGAACAATTTCAGAGCAGTAGTTAACCCCTTGAGCAAAAGGAATTATTTGGTAATCAGTGTTGTCAGGTGTATGAGGACAGAAGAGAATACGTAATAATAGGCTAGACTATTCGTTATGTATGTGTAGGCCAAGGGAAAATGAACCGTAACCAGAGAGAAGAATCCAATGTAATACTGTCTGACCGGTCAAAAGACCCCATAACTCTCTAGCAGTAGTATCTCAACGGGTAGTTGAGGCCTTGGCCAACTAATGTTTCAGGTTACTGTTTGAAGAATGCTATTTTTACATGGACTCTGGACTTGATTTCATTACATAATTTCCATGTTAAAATAACAATTTTTAACATGATAAGGCAATAGATGATATCAACGAGGCATACTTTTTTTCTGTAGAAAAACTTGTAAGCACCAAAAAAAAAAAAAAAAAAAAAAAAAAATTTCTTCCACGATGCACCTCGTTCTGAACAGAACTTTTCTTATAATTAAATGATAATATAAAATTCACGTATTTTCAGTAATAGGAATGTCCTCTGCTAACAGCCTTATATTGATACGCGCTCTTGTTTTGCAGATAATAATATTTTATAGCCTCTTTATTTTCCAGGTCTGGATGTTCCACGTGAACATTTTCCAGAAAAAATACAAATCTTAGTTTTGAATTTATTTAATTTAGTCTTGAATTCTTCCGCATTGGGTGGTTTTCATGTTGTCATGGTGCCCGGTTGATAACGTCCTTGCATGGCAATCGCCAGACTGGGGTTCGAGTCCCTCTTTTGAAAATTTCCCTACGCTGTTTTCAAAGTAACGCCTCTTTTCAAAATTTACCTATGCTGTCTTCGTAGTAACGCTTCTTTTGAAATCCTTCAGTGTACTTAGGCTTAGAGAAATATCTCTTGAATTTTCTCCTTTTAATTGTTTTTAAAGTACCTCCTCTTTTGAAACTATTATTTTGCAGTGTGTTCAAAGTCTTACAACAGTGAGGATTTAACAGTAAATGAACAATACGCGATGTGAAACGTTAAATACTCTGAACGAACAGGGTAAAACGACAGCGGAGGTCGTGTAGAGAGTGGGATTCTCCTGCTGTATGGGACCAGAAAAGCAGCCATCAAAGTAAAGTAAAGTATGTAAAGTAACGCCTCCTTGATGTGTTTGCAAGTAACCAATTTAAAAACTTCTTCTCCGCAGTGTGCCCAGGAGACTAACTGCAAGCGGGCAGAAGGCTGCGTATGCGCATCAACCGAGGTTCCCATCAGCCCGCTGCCCGTCGAGTTTGCGCCCCAGTTCGTTGTCGTGTCCTTCAACGATGCCATAACCGTCAGCAACTACGACTTCTACCACGACATCATCTCCACCTACAAGAACCCCAACGGGTGTCGCATGACCATGACCATGTTCCTCAACCATCTGAACACTGACTACACCCTGGCGAACGAGCTCTGGCGTCTTGGAAGCGAGATTGGTGTTCGTTCGGTCACGTGAGTTATCTCGAGTCTATTCTAGCCATTTCTGAAAGCATTCAAATGGAAGTTTTGCAGATTTTTCACCAAGTTAATAGAGCAGTAATTGAATCCACTTGGATCCATTAAAGGCTTCAGACATTGAGTAAAATTCTAGAACCTTTGAGTAAAATTCTGGAAGCTTTGAGTAAACCTCTAGCAGCTTTGAGTATAATTCTGGAATCTTTGAGTAAAACTGTAATCTTTGAGTGTAATTCTGGAATCTTTGAGCTAAACTCTTGGAAGCTTTGAGTATAATTCTGGAATCTTTGAGTAAAACTGTAATCTTTGAGTATAGTTCTAAAATCTTTGAGCTAAACTCTTGGAAGCTTTGAGTATAATTCTGGAATCTTTGAGTAAAACTCAAATACTGTTAGGTACTCAGTCTAAAGCTTCTGTGAATCATAGACCCTTCAATCTTCCAGAGCCTCGCCCGTGGAGTACTGGAGGGCTGCCAACTACAGCGTTTGGCACGACGAAATCTCCGATACGAAGAAGATGATCACCAAATATGGCAGGATTACTGAAGATGAAATTATCGTAAGTCTTATTTTCCCGCTGCAAATAAGAGTAACACTGCAGATTTGAGCTCTCATAATCCATTACCAGTTTTTGTTATTGGCTTATTTCTGTGAAAACCAGTTTGATGATAAAATTTGGCCCCAGTCAAAATTTTTATTTTATGCAGATAGCTTTTTTTAGTTTATATCTATTGAAATCTTTCACCATGATATACAATGAAATCTAATCAGATATTAGCCTCTAAAGTAATAGGAATTTATAATAATAATAAGGGAGATGGTAGCAGACTGCCTCTCAGTGGCTACTTTTTAAAGGGTCACATTGCATAAACTACCTTTATTGACTGGTATTTTAATTCTAAAGCCAGCACAACAATCATCCTACTTCTTCCATCCATTTCAAATAATAATTAGACCCAACTATTCATTACGACCCAAAGAAATCCAATCCAACGCTGGTTTGTTTACAAATC
>NC_090727.1:153384069-153391569 GCF_036898095.1 Palaemon carinicauda
CATCTTCCAGATTCCTCGAATACGCAGCCGGACTGGAAGACGTCTGGATCATATCGCACAACAGGCTGATAGAATACATGAAGAACCCTGTGCCTTACATGGACGTCGGGAGTCTGGAAGCCTTCCAGTGCCCTTCGATCGATCCCGACTCGAACTGCCCTTCTCCCCTCAGGTGCGACTACAAGGATACCCAAGGGTTCGCGACCATCTCCATGACGATCTGCACCAGGCCATGCCCGGAAAAGTACCCGTGGCTTGGTAACGTTGATGGGGTGTAGGGAAATCCTACGGGTTTCTCCTTCTTTTCGGGCGGGTTTACGGGGTGGGACGGTTCGTCGAAGTGATGTCCGAACATGTGAATGGGGTATTCGGTTCTCGAAGTTTGTCGAATCGTTCAAAGAAAGTCTGTTCTTGGCTGACTTAAGTTCACAGGGCTTCGTTATCTACAAATTTCGCCTCTTCGAACCGTTTGAGAAGTAGGTTCGATAAACGAGTTCGATGAACTGTTCGATCGCGTAAACCTCGCTTTAGATAATGGCATAATGTTGACGGGGTTTACGTCAAGTATACTATCGTCTTCTACATTCAAGGATCCCTGTTGTATTTTTTTAATTTGAAGCAAATTGTGGCTGATACAAAAAAACTATAAATTCTTTTGATAGTGTTAATGTGTTTCGATTACATCTCCAGTTGGCAAAAAATTAAGATGTTCTAATATATTGTTAATCTATATTGAAAAGGCAATAGATTAAAATGGCCATCTAGGAAAACTAGAAATATATTTTTCTAAAATCTATAACTGCTCACATCCAAGTAGAAATGTTGCCACATTTTACTTCAAATAAACAAGACCATAAGATCATGAAATTACTTACAATTGAATTGCTTCTAAATGTACATAAACTTCACTTGATTTACATTCACTTGAACATGCATTAAAGGTGAAACTAGTTGCAGAAGTGTGTTTTTTATCTACCCATAAGTATTAACTGAAGTATGTCCAATGGAGGCATATAATGGTATTGGTATTATTATTATGGATGTAAAAGGAGTAAATATTAATTGTATTTGAGTAGAGAAGAAATATGGATATCTTTATGTGTTTATGTTTTCAGCCTGAGGTTCTTTAGGGAAAATTATGGGACAACTAAATGTGTCAATTATTATTTCTACTATTATTGTCAACTCGAAAACAATAGCAAAATATGTCTCAAAATATTGTGTAACAAAAATCCCAAACTTTCAAACTTTTTCAAAGTACCCCTTTAGCTGGAAAATTATATAATCTACATATACATACACTACAAATAAAGGGTCAATAATGATATAGAATTTAACTAAAACTGTAGATTATGTAGAAATGATAGTTGCCAACAAGAAAACTTTCTTTTACTAATATTTTTATGTAAATTATATATATTCAACTGAGGAGATATTCAGTTGGATTAAACAATGCATGAATGAATTTTATGCCCTAAAAGGGGGACATCCTTAGAAAAACCCTAACCTGAAAGGAGAGTATCCTATGAGAATCCATTATCTGAATTAGAAGTATCCTACACAATAGCTGATGCGAAAGAGGGACATCACTGGAAAATCCTTCTCTTGAAGGAGGACTATTCTAATAATATATATCCATTTCTGAATGAGGATACCTTAACCTGGTGAAAGGGTTTGTGTATCGTCATGTTCAGCAAAGCTGTACTAGTCAGGGGTACCCATACTAGGTTGGTTTGCTGTGAACGATCAGAAAAAGTATGATAATATCAACAATCCGCAATGGCCAGCATGGTGATGAAAACTGACCAAAACCTAGACATGAATTAAAACATGTCAAAGGCCTTCGTCCTGCAGTGGACTATAAAGGGCTACAGTTGTTGTATACATAAATATGTGTGTGTGTGTGTGTTCTCTTGGAGCTTACTCGTTCTTTTGGACAATTTTCACTACATGTTAAAGCACTTGTGACGTCGATCATTCTGAGACCACTCTTTTCTAGTTTTCTGTATATTTCCTTCTTTATGGATGAAGTTTTGAAGGAAAAGAAAGAATCTAATCCAGTGTTTCTTCGTTTATTTAACTTTTGCCGAGACAGCTGTTTCAGCCAATAGCCTAAGGTTTTCATCAGGCCATCTCTAAAAGGAAAAGGAAATCACTATCCTTATATAATGGCATTGCATTCTTGAAAATAAATTTAAGAAATCTAAAAACATGATATATATATGTATATATATATATATATATATATATATATATATATATATATATATATATGCATAAATATATATATATATATGCATAAATATATATACTGCATATATACAGGGTGTCCGTAATTTTGTGTCTTGGGTTTTACCGTGTTTTTGTATTAACATAACACATTATTCATACACATTCAGTTTACTATCCTTTTCTATAAACTCATAAGATTTTTTTTAGGATATGTTAATTAAGGTAAATCAAAATGCATACCTATCTAAATTTTAATTACAAGTTTATCCGTCGTATCGATGGCGGCGCAGCTGTCTTTTAAAGGGACCCCAAGCTAAACGAATTGCAAACGGAGCAAAACTTGTGAGTTTTCTAAATAATTTAGAGCCATTCTCATTTCTTAACAGTCATTAATATTTTCATAATAGGACATTAAAACCGAGACTCGATTTTACAGACACACAGTATGTGCGTTAACATATATTACGTACGACGTGGAGAAACGGATGTAGGTGTGAAAACACGCGGTACATGCGTTAACATATATTAAATACGACGTGGAGAAACAGATGTAGGTGTGAAAACCCAACTGATAAGATAACCCAGTACTAATCCCACCAGGTTGTAATTAAATTCAATGCTCTTTTTATGCAAGAATATTACTCAGATCAATAATCCCTGAAGCTCAAGATAACTCTAAAAGCAAAGGCACAGAACTCAATGCTTTGTTTCTATCTCACATATCAATCAAGATAAGAAAATGAGGTCATCTTCTTGATTGAAATCTGTTGGTATTTTTGGGGGGGTTAACTAGATCCCATTCATCATCATGATCATCATCTCCTCCTATCCCTATTGATGCAAAGGGCCTCGGTTAGATTTCCCCAGTCGTCTCTATCTTCAGCTATTAAAGCAATTCTTCTCAATTCGGTTAAACTAGATCCCATTCATCATCATTATCATCTCCTCCTACGCCTATTGATGCAAAGGGCCTCGGTTAGATTTCCCCAGTTGTCTCTATCTTGAGCTGTTAAAACAATTCTTCTCAATTCGGTTAAACTAGATCTTATTCATCCTCATCATCATCTTCTACGTCTGTTAACGCAAAGGGCCTGGTTAGATTTCCCCAGTCGTCTCTATATTGAGCTTTTAAGACAATGCTCCTCCATTCATCATCTACTTCATGCTTCAGAGTCCTCAGCCATGAAGGCGTGGGTCTTCCATTTAATAATTTCATCTTCATCATCTCCCCCTTTGCCTATTGACGCAAAGGGCTTCGGTTAGATTTACCCAGTCGTCTCTATATTGAACTTTCAAAACAATGCTTCTCCATTCATCATCTCCTACTTCATGATTCATAAACCTCAGCCATGTAGGCCTGGATCTTCCAACTCTTCTAGTGCCTTGTGGAGCCCAGTTGAAGGTTTGGTGAACTAATTTCTCTTGGGGAGAGCGAAGAGCACGCCCAAACCATCTCCATCTACCCCTCACCATGATCTCATCCACATATATAGGGTCTAGTTATATATGGTCTAATATGGTCTAGCATTCCGTTGAACGGGAGTTCAAGACCTGCTCAAGGTCGATATTTTCTAGTAGTGTCTGAAATTTTACCATCCATTTGAGCTAGGGAAGGGGGAGCCTGCTGAGTCATCAGCAGCTATTGCCTGACCCTCCCTGGTCCAAGCTTGATGGAGATGGTGCTTGGGTTCTGATCATATGTATATATGGTCAGTCTCTACAATATTATCCTGAGCCTTGTCTCTGCCAATCATGAGCGACATTTAAAGCGACCTTAAAACATTTATACCAATTTCTAAACATTTATACCGACCTTTAAACACTCAAACTGACCTTTAAACATTTATGCTGACCTTTAAACACTCAAACTGACCTTTAAACATTTACACCGACCTTTAAACACTTACACTGACCTTTAAACATTGAAGCTGACCTCTGAATATTGAAGCCGACCTTTAAAATCATACATACCTTTAAACGTTTACACCGACCTTTAAACATTTACACCGATCTTTAAACATTTAAACCAACCTTTAAATATTTATACCGACCTTTGAACATTCAAACCTACCTTTAAACATTGATACCGACCTTTAAACATTTATACAGACCTTTAAACACTTATGCCGACATTTAAACATTTATACCGACCTTTAAACATTTATACCGACCGTTAAACATTTAAACCGACATTTAAACATTCATACCGACCTTTAAACTTTCATACCGAGCTTTAAACATTTAAACCAACCTTCAAACATTTAAACAGACCTTTCAACATTTATAACGACCTTTGAACATTCAAACTAATCTTTAAACATTTATACCAACCTTTAAACATTTATACCGATCTTTAAAGATTTAAACCAACTTTTGAACATTTCTACAGACCTTTAAACATTTAAACCAACCTTTGAACACTTCTACAGACCTTTAAACATTTAAACCAACCTTTGAACATTTCTACAGACCTTTAAGCATTTAAACCAACCTTTGAACATTTATGCAGACCTTTAAACATTTAAACCAACCTTTGAACATTTACACCGACCTTTAAACATTTGTACAGACCTTTAAACCAACCTTTGAACATTTATACAAACCTTTAAACATTTAAACCAAACAAACCATCAATGTAAGAGACAAAAGCGTGATTGCAAAACTCGACCAAGAAAATTAAACATAAAAAGTGCTCTTAAAAAAGGGTTACTGATATTGAAATTAATTCATTAAGGGCCAAGATAGGCTTACCCCGGGCTGGAGGATGACATGTTTAAAAAACGGAGTTTATAACCCTTAGAATATCGCTGTTAAATACACTTAAAAAAACTTAATTTTAATATGAAATTCTCCGTATAAATATACTGTTCTCAGCCGTATTTCAGTAAAATACAAGTGACCGTAATATCATTATACTTTGTTATTATCTTTTACGGGTTTGTGACCGTAATATAGTTCCTTTAACGTCAATATATCCGTTTTTGAAATGGTAAATGCCTGGCAACATTAATTCCAGGATTCTTGCCGTTTTTATACGGGAAATTTCTAACAGTGTAGGGAATAATTATGAAGATACGAATTGTGGAACTGGAGAGTAAAACACTGTTGAGAAGGATATTAATAAAGTCATCATATTACACTGATAAAAGAAGAATCTATAGTCATATTTTTTTAGCGAGGCAGATTTGCACCGACTCGCAGCGGTGCCCTTTTAGCTCGGAAAAGTTTCCTGATCGCTGATTGGTTAGAGAAAATAATTCTAACCAATCAGCGATCAGGAAACTTTTCCGAGCTAAAAGGGCACCGCGGCGAGTCGGTGCAAATGCGCCTCATTAAAAGAAATTGACTATAGTTATTACAGTATGCTATGTAATGAGAAGTATTGATTTAAAAGCTCAAGATAGAGATGACTGGAGGAATCTAACCGAGGCCCTTTGCGTCAATGGGCGTAGGAGGAGATGATGAAGATGTCATGAGAGTATTAAAATCTATACTAGGGAATCTAGTTAAATCTATTTATCAGAGATCTAGGTAAAGTTAGTGCATGGCGCAAATTATGGGGTATGAAGTTGAATCCTAACAAAACTCAAAGTATGATTGTAAGTAGGTCAAGGACAGTGGCTCTTCAACATCCGGATCTCTGTATTAATAATGTTTCTTTAACTCTGTATTATTATTATTATTATTATTATTATTATTATTATTATTATTATTATTATTATTATTACTAGCCAAGCTAGAACCCTAGTTGGAAAAGCAAGATGCTATAAGCCCAAGGGCTCCAATAGGGTAAAATAGCCCAGTGAGGAAAGGAAATAAGGAAATAAATAAATGATGATAATAAATTAACAGTATATCATTCTAAAAACAGCAACAGCGTCAAAACAGATATGTCCTATATAAACTGTTAACAACGTCAAAAACAGATATGTCATATATAAACTTTAAAAAGACTCATGTCAGCCTGGTCAACATGAATCCGGCAACGACTCTTTGAACGACGGTGTCAAAGATTAATATCGAGATCAGGAATAAGAAGTTTAATAGACCGTAAGTTTCTGCCCAAGAAATTAAGATGAGAATCTGCAGCTGAAGACCAGACAGGAGAACAATACTCGAAACAAGGTAGAATGAAAGAATTAAAACATTTCTTCCGAATAGGTTGATCACCAAAAAGCTTACAAGACTTTCTCAATAAGCCAATTTTTTTGTGCAATTGAAGAAGACACAGACCTAGTATGTTTATTAAAAGTAATTTTGCTGTTGAGAATCACACCTACAATTTTAAAAGATTCCTAAAAGGGTTAAAGAAACATTATCAATACTGAGATTCGGATGTTGAGGAGCCACCGTCTTCGACCTACTTACAATCATACTCCGAGTTTTGTTAGGATTCAACTTCATACCCCATAATTTGCACCATGCACTAAGTTCAGCTAAATCTCTATTAAAGGTTTCAACACACATAGGTCTACATTCAGGAGAGCGAACTGATGCAACAGGAGTAGCATCATCTGCATATACAACGAGAGTAGCATCATCTGCATGTGTAATAAGAGTAGCATCATCTGCATATGAAAAGAGAGTATGATCAGCTGCATATGCAAAGAGAGTAGCATCACCTCCATTTACGAGAGTAGCATCATCTGCCCATGCAAAGACAGTAGCATCTCCTGCATATGCAAAGAGAGTAGCATCATCTGCATAAGCAATAAGCTTGTTTTTTAGGCCAAACGACATATACTGAACTCTTTTTTTAAGAGTATAGCTGATTGGTGTAAATCTGACCGCATGAATCTGTTTCAACTTAGAGGAATAGGTTCGAATCCTGACCTGGGGAGAATCACTTATAATAATTTGGGTCATACCACCTGGCGTTGGGACAAGAGGCCATTGAACTCCGTGTCTCAACCAGGGAGAACCTGCAAATGCAGTAGGCTTACCAAAAGGAAGGAGAGAGAGAGAGAGAGAGAGAGAGAGAGAGAGAGAGAGAGAGAGAGAGAGAGAGAGAGAGAGAGAGAGAATATTACTCATTATTACATCATTTCATTAAGAAATAATCAACAACATTTATCAAATAACGAAATTAAAATCTTATCACATTCAATCTCTGCTTCACAAAGTCACCGGTTTTTAATTTTTTTAAAACTCGAGGAATTAGGCTAAGCTCCCTTAATACTCACTAAAAAAAAAAAACACTCTAAAATCTCCTCTTGTAACAGGAAATATTTTAGTCTGTGACGCTTTACGTGACGTCAGACGTTAAAA
>NC_090727.1:153396569-153401569 GCF_036898095.1 Palaemon carinicauda
TAATGATACTTAGAATCTACTAGGAGTTTTAATAGCTGGGGAGATATTTCACAGACAAAACATGAGCCAGTTCCCTGTTCTATCTAAGAGTTTTAATTAACTCTAGAATCTACTAGGAGATTTAATAGCTACAAAGATATTTCTTAGACAAAAACATGAACTACTTTCCTATTCTATCTACATTTTAATAAACTCTAGAATCTACTAGGAGATTTAATAGCTATAAAGACATTTCACAGACTAAAACATGAGCTAGTTTCCTATTTTACCTGAGTTTTAATTAACGGTACTTTCTACTAGGAGATTTAATAGCTACAAAGATATTTCTTAGACAAAAATATGAGCTAGTTTCCTATTCTATCTACATTTTAATAAACTCTAGAATCTACTAGGAGATTTAATAGCTATAAAGACATTTCACAGACAAAACATGAGCTAGTTTCCTATTCTATCTAAGAGTTTTATTTAACTGTAGAATATACTAGGAGATTTAATAGCTATAAAGATATTTTTTAGACAAAAACATGAGCTAGTTTCCTATTCTATCTACATTTTAATAAACTCTAGAATCTACTAGGAGATTTAATAGCTATAAAGATATTTCACAGACAAAAACATGAGCTAGTTTCCTATTCTATCTACATTTTAATAAACTCTAGAATCTACTAGGAGATTTAATAGCTATAAAGATATTTCTTAGACAAAAACATGAGCTAGTTTCCTGTTCTATCTAAGTGTTTTAATTAACTATAGAAGCTACTAGGAGATTTAATAGCTATAAAGATATTTCTTAGACAAAAACATGAGCTAGTTTCCTATTCTACCTGAGTTTTAATTAACTGTATAATCTAATAGGAGATTTAATAGCTATAAAGATATTTCTTAGACAAAAACATGAGCTAGTTTCCTGTTCTATCTAAGTGTTTTAATTAACTATAGAAGCTACTAGGAGATTTAATAGCTATAAAGATATTTCTTAGACAAAAACATGAGCTAGTTTCCTATTCTACCTGAGTTTTAATTAACTGTATAATCTAATAGGAGATTTAATAGCTATAAAGATATTTCTTAGACAAAAACATGAGCTAGTTTCCTATTCTATCCTAGAGTTTTAATTAACTGTATAATCTACTAGGAGATTTAATAGCTATAAAGATATTTCTTAGACAAAAACAAGAGCTAGTTTCCTATTCTATCCTAGAGTTTTAATTATCTCTAGAATCTACTAGGAGATTTAATAGCTATAAAGATATTTCTTAGACAAAAACATGAGCTAGTTTCCTGTTCTAAGAGTTTTAATTAACTCTAGAATCTACTAGGAGATTTAATAGCTATAAAGATATTTCTTAGACAAAAACCTGAGCTAGTTTCTTATTCGATCCTAGAGTTTTATTTAACTGTATAATCTACTAGGAGATTTAATAGCTATAAAGACATTTCTTAGACAAACACATGAGCTAGTTTCCTATTCTATATAAGTTTTAATTAACTGTACTTTCTACAGGTACGGGGATCAGCCTAAAGGAGCCCTGTATCCTTACACTCTGGACTTTCAATCACCACAGGTAAGAAAATTGATTAATTATTCAAGATATTCACAAAGAAAACTATTATTCAGTATTCTCTATGTTAATTTCCTCAAATAAAAATCCACAAGATAAGATTATGTGAAAACTTTGAATTTCTATAACATTCATAAAAGGTAAAGATCAGTTTTAGCTATTTAGTGTGACCCAAAGACAGAAATAATTGTTTTTTGGCATTAACTTTATCCATATACCTTTATCCTTTTACTAATTAACTATATAACTTCATCAATAACTCTATTTACTCTATTTCGGTCTATTTCTTTCGTAGAGCATATATGTGTTCAGGATAATTAAAGTTAAACTTATCCCAAATGAACATATGTCTCTGATCAGGCACAAACGATTGTTTTCTGCCATTATTTCTTATCCATATCCCTTTATCCTCTTCAAAATTAACTATCCAATTTCATTAAAAACTCTATTTACTCTATCTAGGTCTATTTTTATCGTAAAGCATATATGGGTTTAGGATAATTAAAGTTAAACTTATCCCAAATGAACATATGTCTCTGATCAGGCACTGACGCTTGTCTTTTACCATTGTATCCTATCCATATCCCTTTATCCTCTTCAAAATTAACTATCCAACTCCATTAAAAACTCTATCTACTCTACATCAATCCATTCCTCCATTTGGAGCATATCCTAGAGTCTAGGACTCTATAATAACAGCCACAATTAGTGTGAAACTTCTCACTGACTCTCTCTGATCAGATACCAGACGACTGCTCCGTAGGAAGGTGTCCTGAGAGGATATACAAAGGCTTGTTCGTCACCCCAGTCTTGGATATAAAGGCTATCTCTGGGCATCCTTGCAATATGATAGATTCATGCCAAAGGTAAGTTATCCCAACAGGAGTTTTCTAAGTTTAACTTTTATATATAGTCATAGTATTTTCTTTTTCATCACTAAGGCAATCTTGTAGTTTTCTATGTTCAATAGGGTGATATGAGTCTCTCTTAATTATTTATATATGACATTTCTTGAACGTTGTTTCTGATCTAAAGATGTTTAACATTCTACATTCATTGCTTGTATATAGTTCACTTACTTCTTTATTCATTTCCTCACTGTATATTTCCTTCTTTATTGAAGAAGTTTTGAAGGAAAAGGCACAATTTGATATATATATATATATATATATATATATATATATATATATATATATATATATATATATATATATATATATATATATGTATATTTATACATATATATACATATATATATATATATATGTATATATATATATATATATATATATATATATATATATATATATATATATATATATATATATATAGTACCCTGCTTTTCCAACTAGGGTTGTAGTTTATCTAGTAATAATAATAATAATAATAATAATAATAATAATAATAATAATAATAATAATAATAATAATAATAATAACTTTAAAAATGTCTCTTCATGAAACTAAAAATAAAATTCTTTTAAAAAACAGTCCCACCTTTGCAAATATCTTTAAACAATATTCCCCTAAAGTAAAAGGAAAATAAATCACTCCATAGAATAAACTAAATAGAATAAACAGCCTTAAAAGAATTCCTCTTGAACCTCTACTCTGTGAAACAGCCGATACAACGAGACCGATTGCCCAGAGCAGAAATGCGAAGACAGAGTGTTCGAGTTCCTCAAGGAAAACTTCGACTACAATTACAAGGGCAACAAGGCCCCTTTTGGCCTGCACACTCTACCGTCGTGGTTCGAGTCTGATAAAAATGTCCAGTCCAGTGCTCACTGGAACGGATACAAGAGGTGAGTCAGAAATGAGCGAGGCGTTGGTATCATGTTCTGTCCAGTGCTCGCTGGAAATGCTCAGTCCAGTCCTCACTGGAACAGATACAAGAGATAAGTTAGAAATGAGCAAGGCGTTCAGTGATCACTGGAACAGATACAAGAGGTAGGTTAGGAATGAGCAAGGCGTTGGTATCGTGTTCAGTCCAGTGCTCGCTGGAAATGCCCAGTCCAGTGTTCACTGGAATGGATACAAGAGGTAAGTCAGAAATGAGCAAGGCGTTGGTATCATATTCAGTCCAGTGCTCACTGGAACAGATACAAGAGGTAGGTTAGAAAAGAGCGAGGCATTGGTTTCCTGTTCAATACAGTGCTCACTGGAAATGCTCAGTCCAGTGATCACTGGAACGGATACAAGAGGTATGTTAGAAATGAGCGAGGCGTTGGTATCGTGTTCTGTCTAGTGTTCACTGGAACGGATACAAGAGGTGAGTCAGAAATGAACGAGGCATTGGTATCCTGTTCAATACAGTGCTCACTGGAAATGCTCAGTCCAGTGATCACTGGAACAGATACAAGAGGTAGGTTAGAAATGAGCGAGGCGTTGGTATCGTGTTCTGTCTAGTGTTCACTGGAAAGGATACAAGAGGTGAGTCAGAAATGAACGAGGCGTTGGTATCATGTTCAGTCCAATGTTCACTGGAAATGCTCAGTCCAGTGATCACTGGAACGGATACAAGAGGTAGGTTAGAAATGAGCGAGGCGTTGGTATCGTGTTCAGTCCAGTGTTCACTGGAACGGATACAAGAGGTAAGTCAGAAATGAACGAGGCGTTGGTATCATGTTCAGTCCAATGTTCACTGGAAATGCTCAGTCCTGTGCTCACTGGAACAGCCACAAGAGGTAAGTCGGAAATGAGCGAGGCGTTGGTATCGTATTCAGTCCAGTACTCACTGGAAATACTCAGTCCAGTGCTCACTGGAACGGATACAAGGCTTTTTTATTATGTCTCCTGGCTAGTACAGTGGCAAGGTGCTCGCCTAGCATTCGCATGGCAGCAGATCGATCCCAGCACTGGACTGTGAGTTTAAGCTGCTTACTGGGGAGGCACCGCTGTAGATGGGCACCACCGAGGGTAGGGGGGGTAGGGCTTCTCAGGGCCAAAGGTAAGTTATCCCAACAGGAGTTTCTAAGTTTAACTGTTATATATAGTAATGGTAGTTTCTTTCACATCACCCAGGCAATCTTGTGGGTTTTTTGTTATGTTCAATAGGGTGATATGAGTCTCTCTTCATTGTTTATATATAGCATATTTTTTAATGTTGTTGCTGATCTTTAGATGTTTTGTATTCTGTATTCATTGCTTATATATAGTTTATTTCTTTATTGCTTTCCTCACTGGGCTACTTTGCCCTGTTGTAGCCCCTGGGCTTATAGTATCCTGCTTTTCCAACTAGGGTTGTAGCTTATCTAGTGATGATAATAATAATAATAATAATAATAATAATAATAATAATAATAATAATAATAATAATAATAATAATAATAATAATAACAATAATAATAGCAGTATCTATAATAATTCACTTAAAAATTATTTAGTTCAACAGCCACATCACACAAATCCTTAATACCCTTAACAGAACCCATCCTTT
>NC_090727.1:153406569-153411569 GCF_036898095.1 Palaemon carinicauda
TCTTTAATGCTAGTTGGGCAGAGACCCGGTAGACCAATAGAGACAGTAAGAAGGTAGAGTAGAAAGCTACGAAGTAGGTGTAGAAGGAGTTGAAAGGACACGGCAAATACAATTAAGTAGTGCCTGCAGCACAACCCCACTTACTTCCTATGGGCTGGACAAATGTCTTTAGTTACCCTAGCAGACGACCTTTGAGTAAAAATGCATAGCATTATTTACAAAAACTATTTTCATAATAATAATAATAATAATAATAATAATAATAATAATAATAATAATAATAATAATAATAATAATAATAGGACCCATGAACGAATTTAAATAACCATGGACTGAATTTACCGTTAGGTTGTGTATATCATTAAAGATCAAATAAAAATCCCCATTTAAGAAAAGTGAAAATCGATAAGAAAAGGGAAAAATCAATGAGAAAAAGTAAATATCATTATACCTTAACCTGTCTTAAAGCATAGAGGGAAAAAAAGCAAGGGGACTAAAAACCAAAAGGAAACAGATTAAAAAAAAAAAAGAAATCCGGACAAGGGAGACTTCAGGAAGAACAACAGAGCAGAGCATTTCGGGTGCTAACTAAGACAAGATTACATCGGCACTGGAGGTCATTAAAAAGAACGACAATATCAACGTTATTGTCACATCTGAGGCATCGAGATAAAATGACATCCGACCCGAGATCGAGCGGGGTGCGACAAGGGTCCGACAGGGGTGCGACAGGGGTCCGACGGGGGTCCGACAAACGCACCTCCGTCGAATCGAAAGGGGCGATTTCTCGTTATAATATTTATTTAGGGGACACGGGATGGAAGATATGACGGAGCACCAACAACGTCTTGGGCGTGAGGCCGAGGAAATCCGTCACGGAGGAGTCACCTTACAGCCAGTCTTGCAACGGAGTCTGGCTTCGGTTGCGTAAGAGGGGGGAGCGACGCTGAGCGTGTCCGCCCGAGGACCTGATTTATATAAACCCCTTCCGCTAATCCCCAAGAACTCTTTTCCAACGCACGGGTGTCCCCATCTGACCTACTCTCCTGCGCCTTGTTTGCAGAGGGCTACTCCCTGAAGAGCAAGGGCCCATGCTGGCATAAGGACAGTTAAGACAAGCAGAGTGTGATTAAGGCCTCTAGTTCCCCTATCCTCCATCCTAGTCCCCCACCCTTATCCTACTTAATCCCTGTGATTTAAGCATCCTGCGTTGTAGGATACTCCTGCCCACTATCCTACAAGCTCACCTCCACTAGAGGAATTTTGTTTTTGAAGACACTTCGTTCTTGAACTCCAAAAGGATCCATTTGGCTCCAGGCGAAGGCAACCGAAGGATTCATACGAGCATAAAACAGGATTTCTTTTGGCTGGTGTCTTTAAGGAAGGCCAAGTGGATTCTTCAAGCGTAGAGGTAACAGTGTTCTATTTACGCATTTTGCTCTCTCTCTCTCTCTCTCTCTCTCTCTCTCTCTCTCTCTCTCTCTCTCTCTCTCTCTCTCTCTCTCTCTCTCTCTCTCCTCTCTCTCTCTCTCTCTCAAATGGTTAATGATATTTTGAAATCTGTTTAATTCTGTTGAAAATGTTCCGATTTCTTCATCCCAAAAGTGTAAATGCGTCTTTTCTATTATTATTATTATTATTATTATTATTATTATTATTATTATTATTATTATTATTATTATTATTATTATTAGCTCAGTTATAACTCTAGCTGGAAAACAAAATATTATAAGCCCAAGGGCTCAAACGCTTGTACTGTCTTGGATTGGAGTTCTCTTGCTTGAGGGTGTACTCAGGGACACTAATGTCTTTGTTTTCTTATTTCCTTATCTCACTGGGCTATTTTTCCATGTTGGAGCCCTTGGGCTTATAGCATATGCTTTTCCAACTAGGGTTGTAGATTAGATAAAAATAATAATAATAGTAATAATAATAATGATAATAATAGGAAATAAATACACCAGTCCTCAAACAGGTACTAAAGGAACCGAGAGCTTTTTCTATTTCAGATATTAAGTGATAATTCTTTAGTCATTCCACACTGAGTTCTTTGGAATATTAGGTCCTTTTTGAAGTCATATGAGATGGGTTCATTCCCTGAGTCATTCCACACCACACAATGGAAGCGTAATAGAGTCATGCATGACGGTAGACGGTAGACTAGAACTTGTCTCCCATGGTATTAGATTCCACCCAAGACGGAATGACTTGATTCCACTTTTCTCAGTTTGTTATTATCTCCGACAACGGAGTTGGAAGGAGGTTATGTTTTCGCTCCTGTCTGTGTATTTGTAATTTGTGTGTTTGCAATTTGTGTGTGTGTGTTTGTTTGTTGCAATTCCTTAAAATTTCAATGATGAGAATAGTTAAAATTTTTAAAAATTCCTTTTGGGGTTTGTTTTCAGTAATTACCTCCGCCAACGATGTTGGAAGGAGGTTATGTTTTCAACCATGTTTGTGTGTTTGTTTGTGAATAGCTTCCTAGCTACAATTTCAATCGCAGAGTAATGAAACTCACAGGGATTAACTGTTATGTAATAAGCTGGAATTGATTAAATTTTGGAAGGTCAAGGTCAAAGGTCAAGGTCACGGTCAAGCAAAATGTCTAATTCACGTAATCAGCCATAAGTGTGGACATCGTTCTCACAGAGACTTCAAAACTTAGTTCATAAGGTTAAAGGTCAAAGGTCAAGGTCCAACAAAAGGTTGAAAAAATAAGCTGCCGCGGTGAAGGTCTGCGTTCAACTGAGTGCCCCTCTATAGTCAATTCTTTTTAGTGAGGCAGATTTGCACCGACTCGCAGGGGTGTCCTTTTAGCTCGGAAAAGTTTACCGCTCGCTGATTGGTTGGACAAGATACTTCTAACCAATCAGCAATCAGGAAACTTTCCCGAACTAAAAGGGCACCGCTGCGAGTCAGTGCAAATGCGTCTCATTAAAAAAAATTGAGTATAGTTATATCTACAATCCTGAAAATTAATCAATCTTTATCAAGGCATTTTTTAATCCTTGAGATTAATGGAAATTATTGCTATCAGGATATTATTATACAGATAACGAGGCTTGCTAGAATTAATGTGGAATTCTGAGAGAAACTAAGGATTTAATTTCAGGAGATGGGTTTAAACATTGCAATATCGAAGGGCTTATGTTTTGTGACGCCGTTTCCTTAATTCAGTAAGTTAACTAGGTCTGTGTCGTGTATTTTTTCGTCTCTAGTGAAAAAAGGAGTACACACACATACATATGTGTATGTATGTATGTATGTATATATATATATATATATATATATATATATATATATATATATATATATATACATATATATATATATATATATATATATATATATATATATATATATATACATTTATACACATATTTCTCCTTTATTCTTATTTCTTTATGAATATTTACCTCTATATATATATATATATATATATATATATATATATATATATATATATATATATATATATATATATATATATATTTATATATATATATATGTATACACACATATATAAATACATTATATATATATATATATATATTTATATATATATATATATATATATATATATATATATATATACATATACTTTATATATATATATATATATATATATAAATTCTCCTCTATTCTTCTTTATATATATAGTATACATAAATACATACAGAACATACACACACACACACACACATATATATATATATATATATATACATACATATATACATATATATACATACATATATATATATATAATAATAATAATAATAATAATTACATACATACATATGAATGAGTGAATGCATAAAAGCGTACACATAAATTCTCTGATGACTGGCTACAGAAAAAAAAATTACAGACTGGTGAAAATAAATTAACTATAGATTTTGGTGAGAGAATTTAAGAGGGCTAATTGCCATAGGAGTTAATTAATGAGAATTAAAAATAGAAGTGGCTTGGGAGAAATCTATTTTATATATATATATATATATATATATATATATATTATAATTGTAATGGCAGGCGTAGTAAAGATTACTGAGGTGATAAGAGTGTCATGACTGAGATGGTGTGGGCACGTGGTGAGGATGGGTGGTGGGGAGGGAGTGAGGAGGGCTTGGGAGGAACCTTTTAGGGGGAGAAGATCAAGAGGGAGGCAGAGATTTAGATGGAGAGATAAGGTGAAGGATGATATGGAGAGAAGAGGCTTGCCAGAAGAGGATGTCTTTGATAGAAGGCACTAGAGAGAGCGCATCTGGCAACCGACCCCCTTAAAGGTTAAAAATGTCGAGTTTCAGTTCCAGTTTCATCTAAACAGATGCTCACTATAACATCAGCTAGGCAAGCCTAACCCCACACTGTGATGCCCAACTACAGCAGTGGCCTCCCCAGTAAAGAGCTTAAAACTCACGGTCCCCGGGCGGGGGGATGATCTGCCGCCATGCGAAGGGCGAGGCGAGCACGTTACTACTGTACTAGCCGGGAGGATAGTGTAGGGATAACGGTGTGAAAGAAGAAGAAGAAGAATAACATAAGTTGCTGGTTTGAGATTATATTTGGGGAAAATGTTAAAAATAATTCAGGTGATTAAATATAAGAAAGAGCAGGTTGGTAGTATTACCTTACAACCAGAAAATGTGAAATATTCAGAAGCCTGTCGTTTGAGGCAAGGAGGAGGCTGATAATGCATATATATATATATTGTAATCTTTACTTTTACTGTTGTGTGTTTTAGCTACTGAATAATGAGCTTATTATTTAAGAGAAGATAAGTACTGGAATACATGGCTGTGAGCTTTGCAATGACTTGAAGCTGGCTGGTATGGAAAAATTGCAGTGAGTGGTGAAAGCAAGTAAAACAAATATAGAAAAAGGAGTTTGATAGTAATGGATACCATGTGGTAAATGGCATTTTCTGATGGAATAGGATAAAGAATTATAAGGAGCTACATAAAATTTGCAAGGCTAAATGTTTTCAGGCTAAGCGA
>NC_090727.1:153416569-153424069 GCF_036898095.1 Palaemon carinicauda
TCCAAAGATAAGCCCAGTACAAAGAGCAAGATTTTTACCCTCTTTGGCCCAGCCAGTCAAAACCGAAACGCAAAAAATGCACGGAAATTTACGAAGGCACGGTCAGAGCAGACTGCCCTTCGACCCTCTTGCAGAAGGAGATAACGTGAGTCGTTCCTCCGCTAGTGATTCTGTAGACACTGTTTCTGTGACTAGATCTTCTGTCAGTGATCTTGCTGACCAAGATAACATCAGCAAGACTTCCACAAGTGAATCAGCTGATCCTCAAGATGGACAGCGAAAGTATTCGACAAGTGATTCAGTTGACCTTGATACTACTAGCGTTACTTCTGAATCAATTGAGCACGAAACTGTTAGCAAAGTCTCCTTTACAGAGTCAGCGGAACAAGAAACAATGACAATGTCAGAATCAGCTGATGCTGCAAGTAAGATGTCAACAACCGTTGAGTCCGTTGACCGATCTACCAGAGGCTCAATATCAGCTTCCGAATCAGCTGAACCGGATGCAACAAGCCGAACTTCCGTTAGTGAATCAGCAGAGGGACACAGCAAGACTTCCTACAGTGAGTACGAGGAAGCCGAAGGGATCACGAGAACATCTGCAAGTGAATCAGGAGAACCAGACAGCACAAGCAGGACATCCGTCAGTGAATCTGCAGAATTTGACGGTACGAGTCGAACATCAGTAAGTGAATCGGCAGAGGAACAAAGTAAAACTTCCGCCAGTGTTACTGGAACTTCTACCAGTGCCACTGGGGAATATGTAACAAGTAAATCATCTGTGAGTTACTCCAGTGAATTCGATGCGGAGAGTTTATCTTCAACGGCAGATCTTTTGACTCCTAAAGAAGAAGTATCACTCACTGCTGATGGGAAAACTGAGCAAGGACTAGATGACTCATCAAAGATTGAAAAGGAATCACCCACTTTGACCTCTGACACTTTCCAAGAGAAAATTGAGGATCGTCCTTCCTCCCCTGCTTGGGAGGAGCTGAATTTAGAGGATAACATGCAGCCCATAGAGGAAGGAGTGATTACTGAGGAAGAGCCTCCCGAGAAAGCTGACAAAAAGGAGACGGAGCCAGATGCTGAAAGTTTGTTTTTCAGCCTCTATCCAGAGTATCAACCAGGAGAGATAAATGAGAATCAGGATGCAGCCCAAGATGTTACAGCAGGTAATCCTAAAGTCCTATGTTTTCGAGGCCAAACCAAAGAACAAAGTGAAACTCAAGAGGAGATTTACATGGCGGCTGAAAAGAGCGGAATCAAAGAGGGAAGAAACAAAGGTTCCGTCACTGGAAAAATCCACCAGCTTCAACGCAAACTCTCCACACAGAAGAAGCCTGAGAGAGAGGATAAGGAAGTCGCTGAGTCTGAAGGACCTGCGGCACAACAGGCTGGAACCAGCAGCCCCGAGCAACAGGACACTGCCGAACAAAAATCTGAAGGAAGCCCAAAAGAAGGTGGATCAGAGCCCTCCCCTGACACCCCCGGAGGGAAATCACTGTCCGATGTTCTTGACGGTACCCCTCCCGCTTCAACTGCCCCGACCTCTGATGCAGAGAAGGCAGAGCACGCCATCGGCAAGAAGACGGACGACTTGGTATGTCTTGCTGGACAGCTCCGAGAAGGAATTGACAAGCTAGCGGACGTAGCAGAAGTTGCTGTCGAAAATGTCATAGAACTTGGTCAGACTGAGGCCAAACTATCTGAACCTATTTCAGAAGCAGAACAGGAGGCAATGGATGGGGAGAATAAGTTAGAAGGCAACGCAAAGGATCGTAAAACCTTCGTGGGAAAGGCAAGAGATTGGATCAAGGGTGTCACAAGAATGGGAGGGAAAAAGGAGGACTCTAACGGCAAAACAAACGACAAACCGGAAGCAAAGAAAACGGAAGCAGCTTCTGCCGATGAGTCGGAGAACAAAACAAATGGGAATGGTACGAAAGATGGGAAACAACCATCGCCAGACCAAGAAGAATCACCCGCAGTAGGAGCAGAAGCCTCTGAAGAAGAGAAACAAAGTGGAGAAAGTGACAGCACTGTTACTAAAGATAATGGCATATCTCTTGATGAGCAGGTTACCGAGACGAATGGTGGAGAAACCACCTCAAAAAAAGATGCTGAAGCCACAGAGGATACAACAGAAACCGAACAAGAGAAAGCAGAAACCGAAGCAACGAAAGAATCCCCAACAGACACATGTCAGGGGGAAGAAGATGAGAAGCCTGAAGAGCCTGAGAGCAAGGAGGAGGGCTTGTTTGATATAGTGGGCCCAGAGGAGGAGTTATCTGATACTGTATTCAAAGACGATACTGTTGATGAAGCTGGAAAAGGTAAAGACTCGGACGATACCGAAGTACCCGACATGAAAACAGAAGAATCGGCGGGTACCGAGGAAGAGAAAATTGCCTCTCCAGATAAAGTATCATTGACTGAAGCAATTGAGACTACAGAGCAGTCATCGGTGACAGTTGAGAATGGAAACGCTGGAGAAGACAAGGGAGAAAATCAAGACACGGAAGATGCTGGAACCAAAGAAAGTGAACCCCAATTTGTCTCTGCTGAAGAAGGCAATGAAACAGAAGCAATGCCAAATACACAAGGAGAAAAAGTTGAAGTCTTACAAGAAACGACAGAAAAAAGAAGAAAAAGCTCTAAAGATGAAAAATCCCGCCGTAGACGACACGATAAGTCCAAATCTAAATCTCCACATACGGAAGGGGAGAAAGAAGAGAAGGCTTCCAGAAAAGATAAGGACGGGAAAAGCGTCGGTAAAAAACGGCGGCACAGAAAACGAACAAAAAGCCAAGAAGAGCCACTTCAGGCTACAGACGAACCAAGACCAGAAGATGTTCCTCTCCCGCCAGATGATTTTGAAGCTGAACCTTCTCCTGAAAGAAAAGCTAAAGCTGATGACCTATCCGGAAGGGAGGGAGAACCTCCGCCTACGGAGAAGAAGAAAGTGTCTAGCAAGTCTAGAGAACGGAAACATTCCAGGAAAAGCGAGGAAAAGTCCGGTGAGGCACCAGAGCACAAACGACACTCGAGAAGCAAGAGAGAGAAATCTCACGATTCCAAAAGTGAAAAGAAAGATAAGGAAAAATTAGAAAAGGGGAGCAAAGAGATGATTGAATCTCCAAGAGAAAAATTACAAACTGAAGGTGAGGTACAGCCCTCGGATTGGAGCCCACGTGTCGATAGGAAGGACCGGAAGAGTTCCAGAAAATCTAGCGATCGTAAGAAAGACGGCTACTCAACCGAGAGGACGAAGATTCCAAAGGAAAAGAAAGATGATGCAGAGAAGCAGTCATCCGAGACTGCACCAGACCAAGTGTGCGATGACGAACCGGCTCCAACGTCCCCAAAGCCAGTTAAAAAAAAATCGAAGAAACCTCCCGAACTATCGCTGACAATCACGGAACCCAGGGACGACACGCCAATTCCATCGCCAAAATCCCTGTCTCAGGGATTCAAGTTGGGTGCGGGCGAAGACCAAACATCACAAGATAAACAAGAGCCTCTTCTTGAAACGTTAACTTTTCCTCCAGGTGTATCAAAGCCCCTTTCTCCTTTGCCACCAGCGAAAGAACTGAAATTCCCACCAGGAGTTTCACAACCATTGTCTCCTTTACCTAAAAAAGCTCCCGCAACCAAACATATCCCAGCACCGTTGGTTTTAAAACCCGAATCGGACCTTATCGTACCTCCTTCACCATTAAATACCTTGACCTTCCCAGAGGGCGTAAGCAAGCCCATCTCACCTCTTCCAAAAAAGATTCCACAACCAATTCCAAAGCCAATATCCTCTTCCTTGGATAGTGATAAACCATTACCTTATCCTGCTAAACCAGTATCTCCCCTTAAACAACTTCATTTCCCCGAGGGGATACCAAAACCAGTTTCACCTTTCACCAAAAAGCCTCAAGAATCTGCTTTTTCAAAGTTCTCATCCGCACCAAAGGCTCCAGATATTACTGATAAAGACTCGAAGGCCGAACCTGTTGAAGGAGATGCGCCCGTTGCAAAAGATACGGCTGAAGTACCACCAATAAAACAAACAATTACGAAAAAGCCAAAGCCACGCATAACAATTCCAAAGCCAGAAGACGCATCGCTACAAACAGGGCCAACATCCCTCGAGCCAAGTAAGCCATCTTCACCCTTCACTTTGAAATTTCCTGAGGGCATTTCCAAACCTGTGTCACCCGACCCTCAAAAAGGTCAGCAACCCGTTTTCAAACTGGATGAAAAAACTGAAAAACTAAGTCCAGAACCCGAACCAGTGCTGGATTCCACGAAAAAGGATCTGCCCATGAAAATACCAGCCAAGCCTGTTTCACCACTGAAAATTATTAAATTTCCAGAAGGGATAAGTATTCCAGTTTCACCAACACCAGAAAAAGAAACCAAGTCTTTGTTTAAACCTGCACCGACAAAACCAATACCACCGGCTCTAGAAATTCCTAAAACTGATGAGACCCCGGAATCCAGCACATCTCAAGAAAAGAAAGTGGATACACCACAGTCAGCTCCCTCTGTTTCACAGGTTGCCACAAGTGGGACCGAAACACTCACAGTGCTAACTTTCCCTGCAGGTGTATCGAAACCCATCTCCCCAATGCCCCAAAAAACCAAGTTTCCCAGCGACATTTTCAAAACTACGCAACCGTTAACCAAATCGGCTTCTAGCATGGAGTCGCTCAAAACAACCCCTTCTGCAGAAACACCACCTTCGCCCACGTGCAAACCAAACGAAACAATAAAAGCACCGCTAATCCCAAGTGACTTCTTCAAAACTGTACATCCGGGAGAAAAACCACCTTCACTGTTGAGAACCAAAACAGTATCACCCGCCAAAGAAATCGCCAAGACGGAGAGCGATACTTCAAAAATCTACTCGCCAGGACACACTTCTAGCCTCAAGACATTCAAGTTTCCCGAAGGAGTATCGATGCCCCTTTCTCCAATACCACCGAAAGCTAAGGCCTCAGAATCGCAGTCACAGACTCAGAAGGAGCCAACGGAATCAAAAATACCAATAACTACATCTCAAGAACGAACTACCATTTTCACTTTTTCCCATTTCCCCAGGACGAATGAAGCCACAAAAGTTGGAGTGCCGGCATCGCCCACCTTACAAAAAGGAAAATTATCAGAACCTATTTCACCATCACCGATTAAAATAAAGCACACAGTTGACTTCCCATCTGATGTCTTCCCTTGTACTAAGGCCCACTCACCATTGATAAAGTCTGCATCGTCTCCAACAAAAGCTCCTTTACCATCCCCAAAGTTTGGCTCATCTGTGACTCAAGTTTCTTCCACTTACATGAAAGATAGTCCTCCATTACCAAAAATTCCCTCCCCATTGACACAAACACCTCCCGCACTGCCAAAATCCGAAGACGTTACTGCCACTGAAGAATCACTAACTTCTGTGTCTCCCAGTCCAAAGACCGACACAAAATTCCCTAAGTCTATTCTTGCGACACGACTAAAGATTTCACCTGATACCACATCTTCCCCGGAGAAATCCCCGAGAACGCCATCAGAGACGAAATCGACAATTTCACAAACGCATTTGACGTACTCAGAGGTCTCTAAGAGGTTCACCCCCTCACCTAGATTGCCTGACGAAATCTGTAAGGAAATTACTGCAACACCACCAATGACACCACCGCCGGAGCCCGAGCAGCCCTCTTCTCCTACTTCCACGCCTAAAGAGAAGTCGACTAAAGCACCTTCCGCTCAGATACAGACCTCGGAAGTTCGTTCGGCTGCACGATACTCGCGGGGAGAAGCCAAGTCGTCCAAAAGTACTCCTCCTTCTTCAGAGTCAAGCTCCATTGCAAAAGACAAAAGTGAATCCACCTCAGAAAGCAAAGCAGATTCGGTACGAGAAATACGGCGTCTTCGTGATCTTCATCAGGCAGAAGACGACTCCCACTCTGCAAAAGACGGCGCCCAGTCTCCACGATCTGGATGTGATTCGCCATCTAAAAAACTGCGGAGGCGAAAGAGACGTTGAACCCGAAGGAATTTGGTCTAATTGTATGTCAAATTAACCTATGTTGATGGACATACAAAAGAACTGGACATGTTTGTGTATCTTTAATCGATGTACGCGCTATTATTAGTTTGTTTTCAATTACCGAGTCATTTGAAAACTGGCATTACTGGTTGCCAGTTTCCTATTTCTGATGTTTTGTTTAATTTTTCTGCTCCTGAGACATTTCTTGAAGCAAGTCATAACTAAACTAAACTTCGGCTACAATTTAGCTTTGCCTCTGAAATATAAAGAGCAGTACGGAGGTCTCACGATGTCGGTCTCATCAGCTTAACTCTGCAATTGTGAAGAAGACGTTTCTAAAAACAACTAAAGTTTATGCATTAGTACTTTAAGATGCCTCTGAGTCTATATACAGTCAACTCAGTCATTATTAACCTTTGTTCTCTGAGTTTTCATTCCTGATTTATATGTTATTTCCAGTTGTGGTTGCATTTTAGACTCCAATCAGTGGTAGTTCCCACGTTGCTAGTGAACATTGTGATTTTTATGTGTTGATCATTTGAGTTTTTTCTGTGCTTATACGTCTATTATGTTGTAACTTAGAAAGCTTTTTGGTTTCAGTGACGTGCAACAAACCAAAGACTTCTCCCGAATGCCGTAAAGGAGTTTTGCTATTTTGCCCACAAATGTAATACCTCAGACGATGGTTAAGCGAGGGCATAATAGAGAGACTAAGATGCATGACTTGCACCTGCCATTGGAAGTGAACTACTAAAGTTGCATTTGCAAATAAACTTACAAAATGAGATTAAAACGAATGTAAAGCTACTATGATATTTTCAACTTTAACTGAAAATTGTGGATTATTTCAAGGAATGTTCAAGTCCAAAGTGATTGGGCCGTCCCCTTTGCAATTTACGTTTACAAATAAGATTTAAAACAATACGTCAATTTGATAAAATAACTTTTCTTTCCGGAGTATTGTGGTACTTTAAAAAGGGGATGCTAAACTTGAACCAATAATCTGCACGCATTAACTATAAGTTCCAAATCAGGATTTTAATTACAACTAGCAGTCAAGATTAACTAGAAATTACATATCAAAAGATACATCGTTAGTTAAGATTTTCATGATTGCCATCGGCCTCCTCTAAAAAGTTGATATTTTATAAATCTTTTATGGTACGTAGGTCAAAATAATTTGTCGTAATATAAACTGGAGATCGTAATTTACCCATTAACATTAATATAGTTTAAAAATAGTTGTGGGAACCATAAACAAAGTCAAAGACGTTTTCAAACAACAATAAGTTGATATTTTATCAATCTTTTATGGTACGTAGGTAAAAATAATTTCCCGGAATATAAACTGGAGATCGTAATTTACACATTAACATTGATATAGTTTAAAAATAGTTGTAGGAACCATAAACAAAGTCAAAGATGTTTTCAAACAACAATAAGTTGAAATTTTATCAATCTATGAT
>NC_090727.1:153429069-153559602 GCF_036898095.1 Palaemon carinicauda
GATGGAATAATAAATCTGCAAGCAGTAGTCATCACAATTTGGTTTGTTTAAAAGCTTATTCAGGTCAGCAGAATTGAGCCTTTTGACTCAATATAAGTTGATAAATATAAAAATACCATAAAAAATAAATAGTTGGAAAGAACAGAACCAGAAGACGGTAGGATGAGAAATGAGTTGGCTCGAGAGGTTATGCAAGAAAAGTGGCAGAATGTTTGAAGATTATAAATGAAAAGCTTACTAATTTTCATGTTAATTATGTTAATCATCCACCAATCATTAGAAGAAATTAATTTCTTAAGTTACTGGCCTTGTACTTTTAAAATACTATATTTAAATGTTCACTCCATATTGATAATAATGATAATGATCATAATAATAGCAGTAATATCAACAATTAAATGGCTGCATGAACTAGAAGATTCAAGTTAATTCGTAAGCATTATAGTTGCAGGAAAAAGGACACAATAGCAGCAGTTATGACACATCCCCATATAAATTTCATACCTATATTAACTTATAATCACTTTAACCCTTTTACCCCCAGGCTATTTGGAACTTTCCAACCGTTAACCCCCAAGAGGTTATTTTTTTTTCAAGCACATTTTGCAGTATATTTTTTTTAAATTGAGCTAACAGCCTTAATTTTTGTCATAGAGAGGTCAGGTTGGTCCCATTCTCTTGGAAAATGCCTGAAGTTTCTCAGAAAATAAAAAAAAAAATGTAAATACCAGTTTTTTGCAAGGACGTACCAGTACGTCCATGGGGGTAAAGGGATGGGTTTTGTGAAACGTACCAGTACGTCCTTTGGGGGTAAAAGGGATGTGTTGTGACCACTGTTAAGGCGGGAGGCAACACAATTGGCTTATTTCGCCCAGAATATCTGCGAAGACTATAAATGTATATAAGAGGTTAAAAGGACAAAATCAGAGACAGGATTCTAATAGGGCTCCGAGAGATTCGCTATTTATGACGCACGTGAATGTTACTACTTTTAACACGCCTCTACTCTTCGCTTCCCTCTCCATGAACACCACAGCTTTCTCTGGCCCTAGGGCTCCAGATATTCCAGTCTAAATATCACAAATTTTACGTAATTTATTTTCACCCATTATTGTATCTGGATTAAACAATCGATTGTACCACTTGTGTATCAAACACGCTCGTATACTGTAATGGTATTGTTTTTTTTTTTTTTTTTTTTTTTTTTTTTTGTATTATCGTTATTGCTCTCCCCTTGCAATGATAACCTATTCAAGCCTGTATGTTCTTGAATCATTGTGTTTGAAATTTTGTGCCGTTCTTGCTTGGAATGGGTTGTATATATGCTCATGCTCTGTTCAAATAAAGTTAGTTGCATTTATCTCGCTTCTCAGTCCATACATGATCCTCACTTCCTCTTTCAGTTTAGCTTTACAAAATAAACACTCGAGGAGCTATCGTGATAACTTAAAAAACATCGTTGTCATTTTTAAATTGGGAATATTTTCAACTTCGTAACAACTTTTGAACTTGTGAAGTATAACTTATCCTTTTTAAATGGTAGTTTCATTACTGGAATACTGTACCTTTAAGATTCAATCACCTTTCGATACGAGAATTCTATCTGTAAGGTAAGCATTAATGTCCGCTTGACGACTATATCTTTATTCTTATACCTATCAGGCCTGAGTAAAAGATTCCATTGCTTACACTAAAAAATTAAAGCAGAAAAACCTTAATTTGAATGCAGGTATAGTAAAACCCTTTTTCTTTGTGAAAATTTATTAAAAAATGATAAAAATCTTTCTTTTATGCTATCGTTCATCAAAAGATCGCCGTAAACAGCAGGCAGTTCTTATAAAACCAATGTTGTATTCGTTCTTTCATCCTATCGTTCATCAATATATCGCCGTAAACAGCAGGCAGTTCTTATAAAAACAATCTTTTATCCTATCATTCATCAAAACATCGCTGTAAATAGCGAACAGTTCTTATAAAAACAATGCTGTATTCTTTCTTTTACCCTATCATTCATCAAAACATCGCTGTAAATAGCGGACAGTTCTTATAAAAACAATGTTGTATTCTTTCTTTTATCCTATTATTCATCAAAACATCGCTGTAAACAGCAGGCAGTTCTTATAAAAACAATGCTGTATTCTTTCTTTTACCATATCGTTCATCAATAGATCGCTGTAAACAGCAGGCAGTTCTTATAAAAACAATCTTTTATCCTATCGTTCATCAAAACATCGCTGTAAACAGCATGCAGTTCTTATAAAAACAATGTCGTATTCGTTCTTTCATCCTATCGTTCATCAATAGATCGCTGTAAATAGCGGACAGTTCTCTTATAAAAACAATGTTCTTAAAAGGATTCAAAATATTTACAGTCACTCCTGCACAACCACAGGGAATCACATATATTCACAGAGGTGTCCACAACCCGTGGGACATGACTTATTGCTCTTCATCCATTCCATGATGTGGTGCAAGTGGCCCCCATGAGCGCACCCTTGGCACCACAGGTAAAGGCCTCTAACGGTCCCGTGACACAGGACGCACGTTGCCGTGGCACACGCACACTGGCGGGGGGAAAAAAAAGAACGATCGTAAATCTCGCTGCATCTTATTAACTAAGTACAGAAAGTCCTAACCTTACTAACCTAAGAGTTTCAAAGAAGCTGTTTTTAAGTTGCATCTTTTTATATTCTGGCCTAGGGTTGGCTTCACCTAACTATAGTTAATTTTTTTTAGCGATGCAGATTTGCACCGATTCGCAGCGGTGCCCTTTTAGCTCGGAAAAGTTTCCTGATCGCTGATTGGTTGGACGAGATAATTCTAACCAATCAGCGGCCAGGAAACTTTTACGAGCTAAAAAGGCACCGTTGCGAGTCGGTGCAAATATAAAACAAATGGACTATAGGGTCTAAAATTTCAGCTGCTAATGTCTACATATAGTCTTTCATATTGCAAATATTGCCTTGATTACTACATTAAATTATATCATATTTCATAATGAACTTTTGATACAATATCTGAAATTTATGATTTCAGATGTATTTGTTTTTATTTTGGAATGTTACAAGTTGAGGACCTTCTGATTTTATACCTTAAAAGAATCATCTTTTCCTTATCTATATTTTCTTCTGATCAAAAGACATATTTTCATGATCTGAATAGTTTTATACTATTTCCTGCCTTAAATATTCTTCATTATCAATAGTTTTATTCATCTTTATCATAACAGCATTATTATTGTTAGTATCACCTTAAATATTATCATCATCATTATCACTATTAAATACAAGCAAACAAGTCAGGCCAGAAAATACCAATGACAAGCTAATGAAGTTTTGAAAAGAAAAACAACCCATAGAACATTAGCAGATAGATTATTATTAGTTTTCAAAGAAAATTAATTCATAGATTACAATAAGTTACAGTAATGTTGAACAGCACAAACTAGAATTATCAAGACCTTAAAGACTTATCTGAAGCCAAAACACCAAACAGATTAAGGAATGCTACTTAGAACTGTAGTATAAAAGGTAGAAAAAATGTAGTGTATACTTCTACCAACATATAGTTAAATGGGCCCATGTTTTAATAACCAGAAATAGGTATTGGAATAAAAATTACCGTGTTGGAAAACAAAATCTGCAGTTAAGACGTTCTTTGCCTATAATCAAATTCTGTTTCAAAACTATTAGATTTTTTTTTTTTTTAAACTTTGCAGAATATTGGACTTTCTTTGCCTATAATAAAATTTCATTTAAAAACTCTACAGAATAGATTTTCTTTTTCTATATTCAAATTTTGTTTCAAAACTCTACAGAATACAGCAGTTAGACTTTCTTTCCCTATAATCAAATTTTGTCAAAACTACAAAATAGTTTGCAGGGTTTTGTCATTGAAGCCTGAACCATTTCTAAAAAAGGTTAGGCTATCCAACTACACTGCCCTAACCACATGAAAGGTCCTTCTCCCCAACACTTGAATGCCCCTGACTTCTATACATCCTGAGGTCCACTTTTGCTCAAAGGTTTGCATAAATCCACGTATCTGCCGTGTCCTACTAACAAACAAGAGCCTCAAGTATGAACCCTTTCATGACAAGAACATAGAGATTGCTAATCGTTTCCCTTAACTGGACACTTACAATAATGCGTAATGATGAGCGTCAGGGAAAGTAAAGTGGATTCAATAGTAACTCAAGGGGACAATCACTTGGATTCTAGTAAAAGTATATACTGTATCTGATATCCTGTACTTGTAACTGGATAACAGAGCTGACTGATAGTTAGTTTAGCAAAGAACCAAAGAGGATCTTGAAGAGATATAAATGATACTTTTCAGCCAAATGTCCAAATAAATCTCCTACTGAATGACACGAGAAGGAGACGAAAACACTCGACAGTAAGAAGAGCAGTTTTACCAACAGAGTTAAACAGATCGGGTCTATCGCAAACAGGTCTGCCTCGCAATTCGTAAGTCGTGAGTTTGACCCCCACTTGGCTGTCATTACTGTAACTTGTCTTCCCTAGTCTTGGCCTGGGAGGAGAGGGGACTTGGGAGTTGAGCACATTTAAACACACTTTCTGGGATACTGTCGTATCCCAGGCTGCTCATGCACAACCTTTAAAGGACTTTTGGAATACTGTATATGGAAAAGGGTACATTGGTAACATGACTGAGCATTGCCTTATACCGAGATCCCTCCTGTCCCTCATATGAACTGGGTGCATAAAGATTACGTCTGGAAGGAGAGCTTCATATCTAGCAAGGATTGAATATATGTACATTGTGTGATAATCTTTAACCTGTGCCTCCCTCATTAGAAGCACAATTTCTCCTTGGCAATCAGTCACTCTACCCGTGTCCATGTACGTACAGTAACAGCATTTATCAATGTAAGGATTTGTATTTCCAAAAAGGAAAACTGCTTTGAAAGTCTCTTTTTAAGGGGAAAATAACTATAAATTCATTGAAAAAATAGGGTGTGATTCCAAGGACAGTCCTACTGCATAGCACAAGCTTTGAAAGAATGTAGAACTAAAACTAGTTTGCATATGTTCTACTATCTAACAACATAAAAAATGGGATAACAAACAAGCAAGTTCAATTTCTTTAAGCTGATGATAATTATGCATCAGCATGTGCATGCACACACACACACAAACAAACTTTTTACTGTGTTTGTTTAAACTAGACTATCAATTTCACCGTATCATCCGAAGATCCCTTTAATGTTTTACAACCGCTATTCTACAATAAAGCATGCAGCAGCCTTTCAACTACACTGTTACATCAAAGAAATAAATGCACCATAAGTTTAGCCTACCTTTCGACAAGAAAGACTATTTCTGGGTAACGTGTATCGACATCTGCCGCACTGTAACGTTATCGAAGTCGACTGCTGATTTTGTTGCCAGACTGACGGAAGTCCAACTGAAAAAAAATAGTTAAAAATCTGTATTAATTTACCCAAATCTATACGGAACTGAGGCATCAAAAAGTTAAATCTAAAGCTGATTTGAATCATACATGAAGTTGACACATACGGTTTGGTTCGCAAATAACTTCAGCCAAATCAATACTGAATAGAGAGGCACCAAAAAGTTACACCCAAAGCAGATATGAATCGTACATGAAGTTGATACCGAGTTTTGTTCTAAAATAACTTTAGATTAATTTTTGGCTTAAAATAAAAAAAGTAACAAAAATATGGCAGTCATCGTCCATGCCTATCTCTAGTGGATGTTCCAAACAAGAAAAATACCTTATTATTATCAGTTCCTTTAGGCCCTGGTGTACTCAAGGCATGAACACATTTAAATGAGACTTAAAAAAGCATTATCTTTAAAAATTGATCTGCTAAAATTTTGAGGTATTGTCTTACATTGTGGTTCAACGTGAATTTTAAAAGAATACAACTTTTTATGCAATGAAGTAAAAGCTCTCTGTCTAATAAATATTCACAACTACATTTGCTTCACTCTACAATATTTCAGGCCTCTGGTTTTAGATTCATCTGTATCTGGTTAAAAATCATTAATTTTTAATCTTGTACCTACACTGGACCAGCCCTAAAGAACTATTCTTTGCAAATAAAATATTCCAGGCCTTAGCTTTGTAATTGATTTATCTGTATCTTTGGTTCTAAACTCATAATTTTTTATTTTGCACCTCCACCAGATCAGCCCTGCGGATCTTTTCTTTGAGAATATGTAGAAACTCAAATTCCTCATATAGTCTTTATAATAATAATAATAATGGATGAAAGTAAATATGCGCAGTGGCAATATATAAACCACTAGAATGACGCCCTGAAACATTCTAGGGCCAAAATAGAGACAAAATAATCTTTTTAAATTTTCCACCCACAGGGGTGGCCTTGTTTATGCATATAAAACCCTAAATGAATTTAATACCTTTGAATAAATGCAAAAACCAAAATAAAAGCAAGCTTTCTAAAAATACTAAAAAAATTTAAGAGGCCTGAGAACCTGTGATAAATATGACGAGCTCTTAAGAACTACAGTCTCTTAGAACAAGACTGTTACTAATCTAGATCAGTATACATCAATCCAAAAATAAAACTAGAGGGGCATTAGAGGGGCGTGGATTTTCATACACTCAAACATGAACCAAGTTTTGAAGTCTCTATGACAACGATGTCCAAACTTATGGCTGGTTACGTGAATTGGACATTTTTCTTTATCATGACCTTGACCTTCCAAATTTTAATTATTTCAAGCATTTTACGTAACAGTTAATCCATGCAAGTTTCATTACTCTACAATTAAAATTGTGGCCAGGAAGCTGTTCATAAATGCACACAAACAAGGGATATAACATAACCTCCTTCAAACTTTGTTGGCAGAGATGATAATCCATTACATGACGTATCTACATTATAAACTGTTATGTAACCCTCAACATACCTGCTAACTGAATGACTTGACTAGCCACATTCCATAACTGGAATCTCTGTAGGAGCTCTATGTACGCGAGGAACCAGTGCTCCACTTGATTCTCGTCGAGGAGTTTCTGAAATGCGGGAGACGTGTCAGTGAATATAATTCAGCATTTTTGTCAAGTGAGGTTCTATACATACTTACATATACCAAGGCACTTCCCCCAATTTTGGGGGGTAGCCGACATCAACAAATGAAACAAAACAAAAAAGGGGACCTCTACTCTTTACGTTCCTCCCAGCCTAACTGTGGCCGCGGGGGCATAAAAACAATTAAAATAGCGCCAACGTTATCCCTGCGTGTCGTAAGAGGCGACTAAAAGGGACGGGACGAGGGGGCTAGGAACCCCCTCTCCTGTATCTACATCCTGTGAGACATTGTGAGGTTCTATACTAGAACATAAATATGGTAGGGAGTAAAGTTAACATTTGTAAACACTGCTATTTTAAGAAGTATTACTGGAACCTTATGCATAAAAATACTGTATGGAAGGTCCCCAACTGACAAATCCAACAGATGATAACAAAGATAAGATAAAGAAATACTGTAATTAAACAATATTGTATCATTTAATACAGTAAGCAAAATGACTTTTGTAATAACCTGATATCTATTTCATATGAAACCCAACTATTTGTTGACTTGTGTAGCTGGAAATCATAGGCATGGCATTAAGGTTAGGCTTACCATAGGCCAAAATTTAAAAATATTCAACTTCGAGTAATTCGACTTACAAATAGATTCTTGTAACCTATAAATTTTGTAAGTTGAGGTCCTGTAATTCGAGAGAATTTCATAAATAAATTAATTGAAAATCATTGATGATGATTACATGTAGTAAATTTGTTCACCTAAATAAAACCTTCAACAATATTTGATGGATTAATATCCTTTAAGATTTATTCTTTACACTCAAATAATGATACAGCCTGAACCTGTACAGAGCTTACATTTCAATAAGTTTCACTATCAGAACTGAAAGCAGCTGGATATAGAGAAGTGGGTATATCCTTTTACTATCATTTCAAAATAAGCATGTCTAAACAAAATTTGTAATGTGTAGAACAGTCAGAGATGGTGGAGAAGGATTGGACTAGACTGGTGATAGGAATTTAGCAGACCTAGAGTATGCTGGTGATGCTGCCCTTCTTAGCAGAACACCATAGGATTTGCAATGCTTGCTTACCAGAATGCATGAAATATCACACAAGGTTGGGCTGAAGATAAAAAGAAGAAAGAGATAATGAGGACGGAGTATGCAATGGGAGATGAAATATCATTGGAAGGAGAAAGGATTAAGGAGGTAGAATCATCTAAGTATTTAGGAACTATGATCTCCAATACAGGGTCTTTAGAATTAGAGTTTAGTGAAAGATTGAAAAAAGCAAATCAGACAATGGCTAGGTTAGGTAAAATTTGGAAATCAAATCACCTGAAATTACATATAAAAATCAGACTATATCAGTTTAGTGAGATCAGTGTTACTCTGAACATGAGTCATGGTATGACAATGAAACAATCTCCAATAGATTTAGTAGATTTGAGAACAAAGCCCTCAGACGGATATTGGGAGTTGAATGGTATGACAGGATTAGAAATGAAACTATAAGAGATTACTTGAGTGCCATATGTGGATGAGATCATGGTGAGGGTAGGTGGAGATGGTTTGGGATGTTCTTCGCACTCCACAAGAGAGATTAGTTCACCAAACGTTCAGCTGGGCTCCACAAGGCACTAGAAGAGTTGGAAGACCCAGGCTTACATGGCTGAGGACTATGAAGTGTGAAGGAGATGATGAATGGAGAAGTATTGAATTAATAGCTTAAGATAGAGACTGGCAAAATCTAACTGAGGCCCTTTCTGTCAATAGGCGTAGGAGACTATGATGATGAAATAAAATATGTCAAAACTAGAGGGGCACTCAGTAGATGGCTCCTAGGAAAGGACAAGATGATAATTACTGCCTAATTCATACTACAAGTGTTAATTAAAGATGCCAACCAATCCATTATAATCATCATCATCATTCTCTCCAGCTACGCCTATTGACGCAAAGGGGTTCGGTTAGGTTTTGCCAGTCACTATCTTGAGCTTTTAAATCAATACTTCTCTATTCATCTTCTACTTCATGCTTCATAGTCCTCAGCCATGTAGGCCTGGATCTTCAAACTCTTCTAGTCCAACTGTTCTATGCATTACAAAATCCATGAGGAAGATAAACAGCATAGGTGACAATACATTCCCTTGGAGTACTCCACTGTTCACTGGAAATTCATTACAATAAATCAAGACATTGAGGAGGATAAACAACATAGGTGACAACACATTCCCTTTGAGTACCCCACTGTTCACCGGAAATTCATTATAATAAATAAAATATATTGAAAAGGTACCACCACCTACCTTTAATCTATCGCCTAGAACTATGATGCACGTCACCGTCATTTGCACATCGCCAATATTGGCGTAATGATACAGCATGTCTACGACGCGTTCTTCAAAGTCCCAGGCTGGGTTCCCCAGTCCCTTGACTTCGCTTAAGAGGGAGGCGGCCTCAACTACGTAGCCAGATGTACCTCCTGAGGAAGAATAGATATTTACAATCAATGTCGATGTATACGGATAATTTAAATGCAAATAACTAAAAGTTGGTTCAATGTTAGTTACATTTATGCCAGCATAGGGTTACGTATTCGCGTATAAGGTAAAGAAAAGAAGAATTAAGGCGTGTGGCTGGAATCCAACGAGCGAGTACAGTAATGGTAGCTAAGTCTCCCTAAAGCAAATGCACTTAAAAATGTATAAATGAAATATTTACTAGTAGATGAATTCATATTGCAAAACGATTACATTAATATAAAATATAGGTATGAATACACGCAGTTTCAAGAGAAGTTTTATTACTCTATGATTAAAATTGTGGCCAGGAAGCTGTTCACAGCACATACACAAAAATGGGTGAAAGCATAACTTTTTAACTACATTGGCGGTGGTAGTATAAAATTCACAAAGGATGTTCTGTACCTGCATCCTGCAGTTCCCTTGGTGAGCATTTCGAGGAGAAATCCTGCGGTGGGATGCCAGACTGGTGGAGGATCTCGTGACGAGGCTGAAAAGCTTCGTCGGGCAACGTCCAATCCTGACTGTTATCCAGATTGTTCAGGTGATCGTAGTCGAAAGGTATCTGGTTGATCTCGCCGTCGCCGAAGAAAAAGTCTTGATTGATGGTCATTCCACTAGGAGGAATAATTACAAATTGTTAATAAAACATTAAAGTATATAAAGTATGTAGATACGATCATCAAACATTAACCCTTTTACCCCCAATGGACGTACTGGTTCGTTTCACAAAACTCATCCCTTTACCCACATGGACGTACCGGTACGTCCTTGCAAAAAACTGCTATTTACATTTTTAACCATATCTTTGATAACTTTATGAGAAACTTCAGGCATTTTCCAAAATAATGAGACCAACCTGACCTCTCTATGACGAAAATTAAGGCTGTTAGCGCAATTTAAAAAAAATATATATTGCAAAATGAGCTTGGAAAAAAAAAAAGCCTGGGGGTTAAGGGTTGGAAAGTTCCAAATATCATTGGGGAGTAAAAGGGTTAACAATTATTACATTTTAATCTTCTATCAATAAAAATCAATTATTTTTAGCAAATTATTCAAGCTCGACAAGAAAGGCCACTGAATAATCAAAATACGCTACATGAACTAGTTCTTTAAATTCAAGCGAGATGCCTTAAAGCCATAAGAACCTTACTGGCCAGGTTACCGACTTTGACCCACAGATGTGGGAAATACTCGTAACGGTATAGCAGGCCTTTAAACAACCACAAGGGTTATGTAACCAAAATGCCAGAATGTGTTTGCATACGTGAATGTATGCTATTTCGCTTGATAACTTGCTATAACTATAGAAACTAGAGGGGCTCTAATAATAATAATACAGTCATGATACTGATTAGCTAGGCGTCAAACATGTAGGATGAAGCATTGGCAGTAACTATAAGCAGAGCTAGAAGAAGATTCCAGAATTTTGAGATAGTCTTTCCAGGTTCTCAAGATAGTCTAGTGAGAATGGCATTTCTAAAATCATGGAAAATACAAAAATTGGCAGTAACTATAAGCAGAGCTAGAGGAAGATTACAGAATTTTAAGAGAGTCTTTCCAGGTTCTCAAGATAGTCTAGTGAGAATAGCATTTCTAAAATCATGGAAAATACAAAAATTGATGAGGTTACAATGAAACAAACTATTAAACAGAAAAAATCTTACTGATGAAGTGTAAATAACCTATAACGTACAGCATAAATAACGACATACCCAGAAATGTGGCCTTGTTTGAGATCATGATTATCAGTGTCGTCCGTTTCAGTGTCCCCCTCCTCGGCGCTGAATCCACCGCCCGAGGTGTCTCCGCCAGCATCACCGCCCGAATAATGTCGCGCTGATCTGTAAACACAATAAAACATTAGGCGTAGAAAGCAGTTTTCCCCGCAACAAAAAGCAGTTTGTAGACATAAGAAAATCATCATAGTAATTTCAATTTGGCAAAAATCAACACTTCAATTTTCTATGTAATCATAATAAAAATAATGCTAAATACACACAATAAATATCCTTAAAACACTGCCATGATTCATTTTAAACCAAAAAAAGCCTTAATGAAAATTGACAATTTTCCTGACTGCGGACCTATTGAATTTCATATTAAAAAATTGGCAAAATTCAACCCCCCTTGATCTTAAATATAACCATAATAAAAACAGATATTGTTACATACATCACATTAATACCCATAAAACACCGCCATGATTCATTTTAAACCAAAAAAGCCATAATGAAAATTTTGGCAATTTTCCTGACCGCAGACCTATCGAATTTCACACTGAAAAATTGGCAAAAACCAACCCACCTCAATTTTCTATATAACCATTATAGAAACAGATAATGTTACATATACACCCAATAAATACAGTACCTAAAAAACAAGACCATGACACATTTCAAACCAAAAAAGCCAAAAATGAAAATTTTTACAATTTTACTGACCGGATCTATCGAACTAAGCTCAACACACTTCTTTCTTGCACAATTACTTAACAATATTCACTTAATAAGAATATCTTAGTCTTCATCTATCCACATTTTAGAAATTTACTGTACCCCTCTTTGGGTCTTTCATCACAATAAATAACATTTCAGTAGAATTCTCCTTTCTTGGAGCCTATACATATTTTCCTTTCACTATAATAAATATTTTAGTAGAATTTCCAAAACACAAGAAATACTTCTCATCACACGCACCTCTGATCATTATCTAGAGCAGCGTCCGGTTGAACGTTCGGATCGTCCCGCGACGAGGTCTGGAGAGACACCAGCGTGTCGAGCCCCCCTCCTCCGCCCATGTATAGCATGTGTAACATTTGCCAAGTCAGTGCCACCTGAAAATAACAATTGCTTACATTTCTCTGATAATTTGAACGTTGTATTATAATCGTTACAAGTATTATTATTATTATTATTAATTGCTAAGCTACAACCCTAGTTAGAAAAGCAGGATGCTAGGAAAGGAAGCAAGGAAAAAATAAATATTTCAAGAATATTAAAATAAATATCTCCTATATAAACTATAAAAAACTTTAATAAAACATGAGGAAGAGAAATTAGATAGAATAGTGTGCTCGAGTGTACCCTCAAGCAAGAGAACTCTAACCCAAGATAGTGGAAGACCATGGTACAGAGGCTATGGCACTAAAAGAGACTAGAGAACAATGGTTTGATTTTGGAGTGTCCTTCTCCTAGAAGAGCTGCTTACCATAGCTAAAGTCTCTTCTACCCTTACCAAGAGGAAAGTGGCCACTGAACAATTACAGTGCACTAGTTAACCCTTTTGGTGAATAAGCTACAACCCTAGTTGATTGCCTACAATTCTATGATAGTAATATCTTCTTCTTATTACATGTATCCTTACTAGCTAAGCTACAACCCTAGTTGGGAAAACAAGACTGCTATAAGCCCAACTGTTCCAACAGGGAAAAATAGCCTAGTGAGGAAGGGGTGAACCAGTAAATAAACTATAAAGGATATTATCATTACATGTATCCTTACTAGCTAAGCTACAACCCTAATTGGGAAAACAGACTGCTATAACCCCAACTGTTCCAACAGGGATAAATAGCCTAGTGAGGAAAGGATATACCAGTAAATAAACTATATAGGAATTGATGAACAATCAAAATAACATACTGTATTTTAAGAACCGTAGCAACATTACGATACATCTCTCAAACTATGAAAGGAGACTCATGTCAGCCTATTCAACAGGAAGACATCTGTTGCGATTTCTTTCCAAGGTGCATAGATATCTCATTCATATGAAGCATAAACAATAAGAAAGAGTCTAGATTACTAAAAAAGATCAACAAGGTTACACCAGAATCACAGCAAAAGTATAAGTTTCAAGAGACTGTTAATAATTTATATAGGACATATCTGTTTTGACGCTATTACTAATTTTAGAATGATATAATGTTAATTTATTCTCATTTATCTATTTACTTATTTCCTTTCCTCACTGGGCTATTTTTCCCTATTGGAGTCCTTGGGCTTATAGCATTTTGTTTTTCCAACTAGGGTTGTAGCTTGGCTAATAATAATAATAATAATAATAAAAGAAGCATATCGTAAGATTCGTACCTGCGGGCGATTCAGCTTCTTGGCCACGGAAGCATTGTGTTCGCATATTTCGCCTAACGATCGGCCAGTGAGAAGATACTGCTTGGCTGACTCCACAAGGTGATCTGTCGATAATGGGTTGCGCTCCTCGCAATCTAGCATTTGAACAGACGACAAAACCTGGCCGTTGTGGTCGCTGATGGCTGGACTCTTCCTGGGGAGAGAGAGGGTTTCATGATATTTTGATTACAGCATAAAGTTAACCCTTTTACCTCCAAAGGACGTACTGGTACGTTTCACAAAACTCATCCCTTTAACCCCCATGGACGTACCGGTACGTCCTTGCAGAAAAATGCCATTTAAATTTTTTTTGGCATATTTTTGATAATTTTTTGAGAAACTTCAGGCATTTTCCAAGAGAATGAGACCCACCTGACCTCTCTATGACGAAAATTAAGGCTGTTAGAGCAATTTAAAAGAAATATACTGCAAAATGTGCTGGGGAAAAAATAACCCCCTGGGGGTTAAGGGTTGGAAATTTCCAAATACCCTGGGGGTAAAAGAGTTGAACACTTTCTTATACATCGGAAATCTTACCTGAACATGGATAACTTTGGAATTGTTCCAGGAGGTTCTGAATCTTACCTGAACATGGATAACTTTGGAATTGTTCCAGGAGGTTCTGAATCTTACCTGAACATGGATAACTTTGGAATTGTTCCAGGAGGTTCTGAATCTTACCTGAACATGGATAACTTTGGAATTGTTCCAGGAGGTTCTGAATCTTACCTGAACATGGATAACTTTGGAATTGTTCCAGGAGGTTCTGAATCTTCCTTCACTCTCGTTGCATTTACGACTTTCCCGGACACACTGATGTCTAATCCTACAGGATTTACTTTCTCGACCGGTCGTGTCGAGTCCTTGAACGCATGATGGATTAAAGTAAAGTCCTGGAAGAAATTAAAATATGATTAGTATTAATCTAACACTGAAGCTCTAATCTTTAATAAGTTTTTTGATAATCATTCGTATATAGAAAATATTTTTGCTTCTAACACAAAATATAACAGCGTCAAATTGTAGACCTTTTTTTCCGACCCCGGCCCTTACTAGATTCGGACCACAAAAATAGGGAAATTTTTCTAGAAAATCTCATATATCTTCTATAATTTTAGTCGGAGTGAAAAAATGCAATGACCACATATATACCCATAAAACGACTCTATGCTGCAGTCTAACACAAAATCTGACACCGTCAAATTCTAGACCTTTTTTCTGACCCCGGCCCTTACTAGAACCAGACCCCAAAAATAGGGAAATTTTTCAAGAAAATCTCATATATCTTCTATAATTTTAGTCGGAGAGCGAAAAAATGCGATGACCACATATACACCCATAAAATGACTCTATGCTGCCGTCTAACACAAAATCTGACACCGTCAAATTCTAGATCTTTTTTCCGACCCCGGCCCTTACTAGATTCGGACTCCAAAAATAGGGAAATTTTTCAATAAAATCTCATATATCTTCTATAATTTTAGTCGGAGAGCGAAAAAATGCGATGCTCACATATTTACCCATAAAATGAATCTATGCTGCAGTCTAACACAAAATCTGACACCGTCAAATTTTATACATTTTTTCTGACTCCCAGCCCTTACTAGATTCGGACCCCAAAAATAGGGAAATTTTTCAAGAAAATCTCATATATCTTCTATAATTTTAGTCGGAGTGAAAAAATGCAATGACCACATATATACCCATAAAACGACTCTATGCTGCAGTCTAACTCAAAATCTGACACCGAAACTTTTAGACCTTTTTTCAGAAGTATTGAATTAAAAGCTCAAGATAGAGAGGACTGGTTAAATCTAACGGAGGCCCTCTGCGTCAATATGCGTAGGAGATGATGATGAACTTTCAGTAAATTGTTCCTACCTTGCCAACTGAAAGCAGACTATTAGGATCTGCGCGCCAAGCAATGCCCGTGGGCAAGTTCTTGTGCTCGTTAAAAGCCGCTAGGGGAATATAGGGTCTTCTTATGTCCCAGACATTGATGCTACAGTCCAAAAGCAACGATGAACTGCAAAATAAAAGTTGACGATATAAAAAGATCACAAATTTCATGGCAGTATCTATTTTTTTGAATTAAAAAAAAATTCTAGAATACAGTAAAATACATACATATATACATATACCAAGGCACTTCCCCCAATTTTGGGGGGTAGCCGACATAAAAAAAAGGGGGGGACCTCTACTCTCAACAGTATAATAAGCATTGAATAGACATTAATTGCTAGAAATTGTTTTAAATATATGATTTAACAAAACTAGGAAGCGTCAAATAACATTAAATGATTACTTAAAACTGATAATTCTTGACAATCAAGTCCTCAGGAAAAGACTACAAGTTTGTTTCATTACCTAATTTATAAATGACAGCAATTTAAGATGTAAAAGTTTACCTAGGACTTTGAAAATTGAATCACTTCCACATCTCAATATAATTAATCCCTGAAAGTTTCATTACTCTACGAGTAAAATTGTGGCCAGGAAGTTGTTCATAAACAAATAAACAAATGGACAAACATCGGGCGAAAACATAAGCTCCTCCCCAACTTCGTTGACTCGAATAACAAAGTTCCAAGACCTCATAAACAGAAAGGCCAATCACAAATTAAACTTCACTCTGTCTTCCAACACGTTTAGCCTCAAAAGCTTAGGAGCAGCATGAAAAATAACATCGCTAAAACTATATCTTACCAAATACTTTAGTAATGAAACTGTCCTGTAATCTACAATAAATATCAAACTATTTCTATTTCAAAATACATTTGAATAAAGATTTCTGAAAATTAGGAACATGAAAAATATGTTGTGGTTAATGATTAAATGGAGAGAAGCTGTCCTTCCCAGTGATGGAAAACTCAATATGACAGCATACATTCGCAAAACTTTACTCTTCGACGATTTAAAAACTAGCCTAACACTTACAAAACTCTGGGAGAATAAAATTTGTTTGGACAGGTGTAAAATATATTACTACTTGTCAAATCAATTTTATTTATGACAAAGATGTAGTTTATCTTGGTCTGAAATACGATATGAAGACAGTTTTATGATTTAAGAAAAATTATTTAGTGTTACCCTACCAGGAGTGACGCCAACCGGTTGGAAAGCTAACACAGGGTTGGGACTTGGGGCTGATTCACACCTGACACTCACGCTCATGCTCACGCCCAAGTCACGGTCAAGCTCTCACTCAGCTCATTTTACTGGCGTGTTTACATATGCCACTCAAGCTCTCCTGAGCTCAGTTTGTTTTGTGTTGGCATTGGTGAACCATGTGTGATTTTTCGGCTCTAGAATTAGCGGGTATAGCTCTCGCTCAAGTTTGAGCACGTTCAAAATATCTGTTGCTTTGATCGTGAGCTTGACTGTGACCGTGACTGGAGTTGAGCGAAAATGATTGACAGGATGGTTTGAATACTCTGTCTGTTTATCATTCAAGAATATTTGAGCGCGATAAATTGCGTGCACGTGTGTGCGAGTGTCAGGTGTGAATCAGCCCTAAGTCTTAAGCTATGGATCTGACAGTCTAAGGTGGGTTGCAAGGGGCATAGCTCCCCCATCCCCCCCCCCCCAGGTAAGTAGATACGGATACAACTCTTACTTTACTTTAAGAGCTACTTACCTGGTCATGTACCGCAGGGGAACCCTAGCCTGTACAGGACCTCCACGGTCGTTTTATGTTGTTCATTTGGGAGCATTTAACATTTCACAATGCGTTTTGTTCGCTTACTGTTAAATCATCACTATCGAAGCATTCAATGAATAAGAAAGTCTTCAGTTTCCTCTTGAAAGTCTTAATATCTTCAATTATTCGATTGTCTCGTGGAAGCCTATTGTATAGTCTTGGGGGCGCATATTTAAAGGCTCTAGAGCCTACAGTGGACATGTATCTAGGTTCAAATAGTTTGAAACCATCTATAACTATTCTCGGGTTGGCATGATTTTTTGGCTGCTCAATATATAGCAATTCTCTTCGATATTTTGTTATGTTAGGTTGGGAACCTTAGGTTAGGTCGTGTTCTTGCATTTGTTTCCATTTCAAAATTGAGTTTTCAGTAATAAATTTTAAAATTTCACACCCAATCTGTCCCAACGAACTAAAAAAGGCTCCCAAACCTTTTAATGTAGTTATGATAAAAGAACTTACCTTGCAATTTGATACTTGGCATTCGGCCTCCACTTAACTCGACCCACAGAAGCGATAGTTTGAACAGTGAAGCAAACTGTAGGATTTTCTGTTAGATCCCAAACCTGCAATGACGAAAGTGCTTTTAAGTCGCTAAATGTTTAGGTTACGGTTCTAACATAAATGCATCCATATATAGCAAAATTGACCCTGAGGAACAACCGAAACTTTGGGTGAAGTGGGCGAGTTTTATTTCTCAGGATTTCTAAAAGTACTTTTTCTTACACAGTATTAATTACACTTCATATTTTTTATAATACTTTTCCTAAAGGAGCAGAAGTGATGTAACTAAATTACTGAAGATAAGAATGTATTATCTCTCTAAAGAAAACTGAGAAATGAAAGAAATTAAATAACATTAGTAAATTATCTGTAGAACATCAGCACCACCTCATTATTTTGAAAGTTGGAAAATTACCATTTGCTTTTTTCCCTTCCTGGTATGCCATCTCTGTAGTTATGTTTAAGAAATATATAAATTTCATCCTTTTATTACTATGACAAGCTATGCAGTTGAAACTGTGTTCATCCTTTAAAATACTTTGTCCACACCAAAATCAAATTGACAAACTTCCTAAACGATTACCAACTTAATTATAAATTTTATCCTTTTATTACTATGACAAACTATACAGTTGATACTGTGTACATCATCATAATCATAAATTTCATTCTTTTATCACTATGACAAACTATACAGTTAAAACTGTGTACATTTAAAACACTTTGTTCATACCATCAAAATCCAATCGACAAAGTTCCCAGAAAATTACCAACATAATCATGAATTTCATCCTTTTATTACTATGACAAACTATACAGTTGAAATTGTGTATATCAATTAAAATACTTTGTTCATACCATCAAAATCCAATGGACAATTTTCCCAAACTATTGCAAACATAAAAACAAAGAGGTCGTTACCTTTATAGTTTTGTCTCTCCCAGCTGTTGCTATCCAGTTTTTGACATCCGGATGCCAATCCAAGGCGAAACTCGGCTCCCCGTGCGCGGGAAACTGCTTCTCGACGTGGTCGGTTCTTCTCATGTCCCAGAGCTGCACATTTCCATTCTCACACACCGCACAGAAGTGCATGTTATTGTGAGGGTTGAACTGCACATCTCGGACGCTTTCCGAATTACTGCGATAACAATGGGAGTTTACTAATAATACCTGTCTAATGAATGGAATGCTACACTCGGGCACACTATTCCTATTTCCCTTCCTCTGGTTTTTATGGAGTCTCTATAGTTATACACAGTATATAAAAGATTTGTCTTAATGTTGTTGCTGTTCTTGAAATATTTTATTTGAATTCTTCATTACTTCTTCTTGTTTATTTATTTCCCTGTTTCCATTGCTTACTGGGGTATATTTCCCTGTTGGACCCATTGGGCTTATAGCATCTTGCTTTCCTAACTAGGGTTGTAACTTGGCTAGTAATAATAATAGCAGATGTACAGGATTTAGTTTAATTAGAATCTAATCTGATTGAAGAAATGAAGTTTAGAGAAATAGCTCAATGAATATCAGAAAAGTAAAATCTTGGGGACATATCTATGAACTAGAGTTCCTCACTCAACTGTAATTTCTCTCATAGGCAATATTCAGCTAAATTCTTATACAAGAAGCTAGCATTTATATGAATCTCACCAGAGTTCACAAAGCTCCCTTCTCGAAATGTTGACGCCTATCCTAAATATCTAAAATTTCAGGTTTCCTTATAACTGTAATTGATACACTCCTCTAGTGAAGTACAGTATTGTGTTTATATGATATTATATGGTCAGTAAAATAATTCCTGATTTAAGCTCCTGTGAATAATCAAAATAGTTTCTATTTATTAGGCATGAGATCATATAGGTTATCTATTCCTTATACTGTATTTCAAAACTAACCAAATAGCTCAACTGTGTAGCACATTTGCCAACTACATTTTCTTTATGAGAGAGAGAGAGAGAGAGAGAGAGAGAGAGAGCAACTACATTTTCTTAATGAGAGAGAGAGAGATAAAGAGAGAGAGAGAGAGAGAGAGAGAGAGAGAGAGAGAGAGCAACTACATTTTCTTAATGAGAGAGAGAGAGATAAAGAGAGAGAGAGAGAGAGAGAGAGAGAGAGAGAGAGAGAGAGAGAGAGAGAGAGAGAGAGAGAGAGAGAGAGAGAGAACAGACTTGCCTAGTGAACGTAGACACCGCCTCCTTCTTCCGCAAGTCAAAAAGCTTCATCAAGCCATCTTGCGACCCCGATATCAAAAGATGAGCTTCACAGGGGTGAAAGCTCACCTGAAAAGGAACAAGATGTCAACAATTAAATTTCAGAAATAAGATACAACATTTTCTCTTTACCTGTAACAGGAGACTGTTCTAATTTCCTTTGGAATATCATACCAAAAGTTTTGAGATGATTTGACTTTTGCTATTCATTTCAAGATGATAAAAGACTTCCTAAATATAAATTTTACTTTTCTTATACAAACCTGCATCTTTTCAAATAGGAAATGTTTTTGACACAGCTGGACAGGCTGTTGACGTCGTTAATGAGGTAGTTAATGACACGAGGTAAGCGCAGGTGTTTTACGTCGTTAACGAGGTAGTTAATGACATGAGGTAAGCGCAGGTGTTTTACGTCATTAACGAGGTAGTTAACGACATGAGGTAAGCGCAGGTGCTTTACGTCATTAACGAGGTAGTTAACGACACAGGTAAGCGAGTGGGTTTCAAGTCGTTAGCGAGGTAGTTGATGACACGAGGTAAGCACAGGTGTTTTACGTCGTTAACGAAGTACTTAACGACACGAGGTAAGCGCAGGGGTTTTAAGTCGTTAGCGAGGTAGTTAACGACATGAGGTAAGCGCAGGTGTTTTAAGTCATTAACGAGGTAGTTAACAACATGAGGTCAGCGTAGGTGTTTTACATCGTTAACGAGGTAGTTCACGACAAGGTAAGCACAAGTGTGAGTAGCCACATCCATTCTGCTGAGGCAAGCTGAGGTAGTAATTCTAATTTCTTAAGAATAACAGTCTTAAAAAGTGTTGTTTGTTCCTAAATGTATATAAGAAGAAGACTAACTTGTTCGGAAGGATGTCCCCTTAAAAACAAAGTGGTTGGTTCTATTTCTTCCCTGGAAAATGCTTGTATCCCCGGATCTGTAAGGGAGTGAGGGAGAAGACCCCAGCAACCTATTATCAACCTATCTTAGGTTTGAGTATGCTAATAGGACCTGGCCAGTACTTGGCCGATGAAGGATTCTTTCTCGCCTTTGCAGTGTGGAATGAAATGCAAGGAACATGATTGCCAATGGTTTGGTATTCAATCCACTAATTCTTAAAATCCATTCTAAAAACAATGGTACTCGGAAAATAGCTTACCAACACCAGTCACATCCAGCATGTAACTGAACAAATGCTTCTTTCCCATTTAAGTGGAAGAAAAGAAGCATCAGAATAGATTGTTATTTAACTTTTCCTACAGAATAACATTGAGCAGATTACCACAAAAAAGATGTTTTCTGTCCCGTATGGGAACTAGTCTGCTTACAGAACAACTTAGGGTGCAATCACAGGGCTGAGAACAAAAGAGCTGAAGGACTTGTTGCTATACTCCCATGAATAGAAGGATGTGAAGGTTGTTTAGTGCTTCCAAACTCCTTCAAAACCTGTCCAACTGCAAGATTACGCTGCATCACCCGTTTGACTGCAAGATTCTTCTGAATCTAAAGTGGGACCAATATATGACATTGCAAGCTTTAATTCGAACATGTATGGTACCTTATCCCGCTTAAAGATCAAAGCATAAGTGCTTTGATGTTTTACAAAGCCAAAAGAGAAACGGTGTTCTTCGACACTTCTTCCTTGGTTCAATATGTGCTAAGGAGAGTCACTGATACTTAAACCCGAGATATTAAGTCCTCTTCAGGTAGCATATAGCCCAGCGGCATAGTAAGAAATATGAAACCAATTGTTCAAATTGTTCTAAAAGCACCAAAATTGGCACACATGTGGATTAATACATTCTGAACAATTTTGGATATGGAGGCATTCAAGATTCTCCCCGTAGCACATTTGGCGGCCATTTTTCAAAATGGCCGCTATTTACCGTTAGCGTCATTGAATATGTACCATAATTTGTCTTTTTGTGGATGCTAAAGGTGATAAGTGTGCTAGAGGTGATAAGTATTGTACAATTACACATACTTCTGTGCTTACCAAATAATTTGGCTACCATTTCACAAGAAAATGAATTTTACTTTGCAGCGGCAGCGTTGGTGGCAGTGACGGCGGCTGCAGTAATAGTATAGTGTTGATAGTCATGGTGCTTGTAGTAGTAACTTGTGGTAACATGGTGGTGTTTTGTGTCTTTGCAGGTGAGGCAGCAGCAGCACCACCTGACATCAGAGACGCGTTGTTCCAGACTGCAGCCATGGCAAAGAAGTTCCAACTGGTCGACACTTTTGAGTAACGTACTCCCACAACACCTCCTGAGACAAACTGGAAGCTGTGTCTTGTATGTCAAGAGGAGACAACAGAGTCACTTGTCTGCCCAGTACTGTCTAAACGCCGAGACCCTGGGAGTGGATACACGACAATGGCTGCAAACTTGGTCAAATTTGATGAACTCGGAGAACTGCCAAGAACTGTTCAGTTACAGAGACTAGATGAAGGACAAGGTGTTGAGGCGACAATGGTTGCCCACCAGGCCAAGTGGCATAAAACATGTATGCTCAAATACAATAACACAATGCTACGAAGAGCAGAGAAGAGACGCATCGCAAGCAGCTCAGCATTTGATAGTACTGACAATGTCCAGGCCAAGCGCGCCAGAACACACTCTTCAGAAGCCACTACCAGCGGCACCTCCTGCTTTTTCTGTGGAAAGTCTGGCACATAGACCCTACATGAAGTAACAACCTTCCAGGTGGACACACGCGTACGGAAGTGTGCAGCGCAAGTTGGGGACAATGAACTCATAGCCAGGCTCAGCATGGGTAATATGGTGGCTCTGGAGGCCAAGTACCATTCCAAGTGTTTGTTGGCTCTTTACTATCGTGCAAAGACCACTGTAGAAGCCGAGCAGAAAACTGACCATGAAGGTGTAATGTCAAGAATCGTACTGGCTGAACTGGTCCTGTATATCGAGGAAACCCACCTAGAAGAGGGCACCACCCCAGTCTTCAGACTCGCAGAACTTGTAAAGCTATTCACAACAAGAATGGAACAGCTCGGGGTTGTTTTGTGCCAGAAAGTTAATAGCACAAGGCTGAAAGAGCGCCTGTTAGCCCAGATACCAGGCCTGAGATCCCACAGCAAAGGCCGAGATGTTTTACTAGCGTTTGATGAAGACATTGGTGAAGCGCTAGGCAAAGCCTGCGAGCAAGACTGTGCAACTGAGGCAGTTCACCTTGCGCGTGCTGCACAGATAGTTCGTCGATATATGTTTGAAGACACTTACCAATTCCGTGGATCATTCCCGGGCGGCTGTCAGGAGGACTCTGTGCCAAACGTACTAGTTGCAATGGTAAATATGGTGCTGGATGGCCCCACCATCAAGAATCAAAGCCATTCCTCTTCAACACAAGCAGCTCTTTCCATTGCGCAGCTTCTCAAGTTCAACAGTGTCAAGCAAAGTCGGAAGCAGGGAGCAACCAAGACACAGGAGCCTCCAGCTGTCAGACACAGTACGTCTCAAGAAACTCCTCTTCCAACCTATGTTGGGCTGATGCTGTATGCTGAAACACGCAAGAGAGGACTTGTGGACAAGCTCTTCTCTCTGGGCCTAAGCATCTCATATGACAGAGTCCTACGTCTTTCTGCCCAGATGGGAAACAGCGTGTGTCAGCTGTACCGCATAGAGGAAGTGGTCTGCCCGCCTACCCTGCGTAGCAATGTGTTCACAACTGCGGCTGTGGACAACATTGACCACAACCCAAGTGCCACCACAGCCAAGAATTCATTCCATGGAACAGGAATCTCGCTTTTTCAACACCCAACGTGTGCAGATGAGGGAGTGGATCGTAGCATTGCTCTCACTGGGCGTGATACTGGATCAAAGACGGTTGAGCCTCTACCAGAATATTACACGGATGTACGTCCTGTTGCTTCTTCTGTCAAAGGGCAAATGATCCCAGCTACTTCTGTGACCTCTCTTAGACGCCACAACTGTGAGCAGCACATAGAAGATGAGTATATGTGGCTGGAGAACACGAGAAGTGTTCTCAAAGATGATGTTGAGGCCTGTGAAAACACATCATGGGCTGCATACCATGCAAGGCACCAAGATCCAAAGCAACCAGTCATCACACCAACGTCCCTGCTTCCCTTGTTCCAGGAGAGTGCTCACACTGTGGCAATGATCAGACACTCTATTGATGTAGTCAGGAGTGCAGTTAAACATCTCAACCCAGGCCAAACTCCAGTTTGGGGGCCATTTTTGAGAAGATTCATCTAAATATCTGTTAAACATTTATTGATGTTAATTCTGATGTAAAAAAAGGGAATTTTGGCCCATCTAGCACCAAACTAACGACACATAATGAAGTCTATGTAATGACGCTAATGTTAAATGGCGGCCATTTTGAACAATGGCCGCCATATCTTCCTAAGGGCTAATCTTGAATGCCTCCATATCCAAAAATGTTTAGAATATATTAATCTACATGTGTGCCAATTTTGGTGCTTTTAGACCAATTTGAACAATTGGTCTGCTATGCCGCTGTACTAATAGTAGAGTCTTTATTGGAAACCACAGCACAACCAGACTCTTCATAAGGCAAGGGGCTGGAGGTCTCAAACCCGAGTCATGTGCCCAAAGATTATGGATTTTGGCGGCGAATTTGAGTACAAAACTTAAGAGGCCTTCATGGCAGTTTAACCCAAGCATGCCCCTGCAACTCCCCATTGCTACAGCTGGCAAAAAGAAAGTCTTTAGACTGAAATCTTTGTCTGATGTTCTTTTTAAAGGCTTGTACAGAGTCCGCGTGAGAAACTTGAGAACGCTAGTCCCATCCCACTTGGAATCCACAGGTCCCAAAGTGGGCAAGACTGCTCGGAGCTTTTCGCAAGCATTGACCACTCCCACTAGGTGGAAAGGTCTCTGTTCTTCAGTCAGAAGACAAGGCTGTAGCTTTCCACAGCTGCGACTGACACGCCTCTAAAGCGAAGATTGAAGAATAAGTCTGCAATCTGCACTATGACGGGGATGCCATTCAACTTGTGGCATCTTTGGGAGCAACAAGGTTCATCCGAGACCTGGCGTGAGCAACAAACTAGATCAACAAAGAAAACAGACTGAACAAGGGGAAAGGTGTAGGCATCCAGATGATCCCACAGGTATATCCTCTAACACTGCATATGGAATGAAGGACAGAACACAGGGAGTTCTTAATACAGACAAAGGGGCAGGGATCCCCAATAAAGGGAGTGTGGGAACCAGAGGCCTCAGGGTTACAGAAACAGGAGTGTCATGCCATGAAGCAACAAGTTTTACTAGCCCCGGAGCTTTCGTACACCCTTCTAATCTTCGGCACCTTCACCTCTATAGGTTGGAAGTGTTCTTAGCAACCTGCTAGCCGCTTAATTCTGTCTTACAGCGAACTGCATGAATTAAGACCGGGGTCACTGACACTGCTGGTACGGAGATCACCACCAATATGACTGGCATTACCGCTGGGGTCATTGGCACAAGAGAAGAAGTAGCTTAGTTACTAGCTCCGTCAAAAATGACACCGAAAGCCTATATGCAAGGCCTAAGGAAGGCCAAGCTTTCCCCCAGTATTAGAAATCCTACTTTGTTTCATCACTAACACCATCAAACTAAAACATACGAAAAAATGCAACAGTATGTCTGTACTCGTTGCAGATCAATAGAAAAGTGAAGAGTCTTCGACAGAGAGAGGGCGGGGCTACTCACTCGTTCTCACCACCTATCATCAACTACCTCGTTAACAATTTCAACAGCTGTTCTAACTGAATAGACTCCCTATTTAAAAAAACAAAAGTTATATATATATATATATATATATATATATATATATATATATATATATATATATATATATATATATATATATATATATATATATATATATGCATAGAAACAAACAAATAAATCTCCATAAAGTGAACTCCATATATAAATTACAGAAACAAACGTATCTTCGAGCGTTACCTTATTAACAGTTCGTTCATGATCCCGAAACACAATATCAGATTTTGATCTTGACGTCTTGTTCAGATTCCAGGTAACGACAGTTCCACTTGACGAAGCAGTAGCAAGCACAGCTTCTGCATGGAGGAATTCAAAATAAAGGTCACTGTATTGTATTTATTATAGTGGAAGTAAATCCTATAAAAAAAATACTCGAAATTTAACATGCAAATATAATTATTGGAGGGCATTAATACTTTCTTCAATTAAGATATAATCAAGTCCTGTAAAGTATACAACACACTGAATACAGGATTTAAAATATATAAAGAGACAGTATGTTCCTATATAGCTGTAATATATTTTAAATTAAGTATGAAAAAGAGTTCAAATATTACATGCAATCAGTCCTGAATATTTTCAGATACCAAAAAATGCAAAAAATCCATAAATATAAATTACCCCGTTCAATGGACTCCCTGACCAATTGCCTTCTTTTGTTATTTTAGCCTTAACCAACAACTAAAAGACGATATTCATTGTTACATAACAGCAAATACTTGATAGCATTTAGAGTAATCCCTTGCCATATTACAACACATTTGTCATTCCCTCGACCCAGTCAATGAAACCTCAGTTTCTTGGGCCCGGGTTTGATTCCCTAGCCTACCGGAAGCTATTAACCTGAAGTTGATTCCCCCTTGGGTCTCTCACTACATTGCATATTTATAGATATATTACATGTAAAGCCGTATGGCAGACTCCTATTTAAATACCAAATAGAGACATATAAAAGGAGAACCTACCTTCAACATAATTCCAGACAACATCATTCCAAGATAGATTCAAATTGGCATTCTTCTCGTTCTTCCCCACTCGTAAATTTACTTTCTCAATCAAGTCGTCTTCTTCGATCGAATAGATCTTGAAAACTGAACGGGAAAAATAATTGAAACTTTATACATTCATTAACAGAAATATGTGTAAAAAATAAAATACAGTATGGTAACGTTTTGCATATCCATATTCAAAATAACACTTCTTTCAAAATATTACGTACCATTTCGCCCGGCAATGGCAACCTGCTGATTATCAGGGCTAAGAGCAAGCGCATTGGCCGGCACCTCCTGGGTAACGCAGACGGTACGCATGTTGCTCTACATTGGGTTGTGCGAGGGCCTGCAAAAAATACAACAAACAAAATTGGACTTGAATATCATCGAGAAGGAGAGGGAGATCAAAACGAAGGTGGAAGGACTGTATCAAGGATGACCTTCGATCAAAGGGATTGACCAGTGGTAAAGTGTGGGACAGAGGTCGATGGAGAACGCTGGCCAAAAACATCGACCCCACGTAAAGGTGGGAGGAGATACAGGCGAAGAAGATGATCATAGAGAAATTGGTTAAACAGAAAATATGGAACTTCAACGGTTCAAACTTGCAGCAAATGTTTTTATGTTGAACAGGCTTACATGTCTTTTTATAGTTTATATATGAAATATCTGCTTTAATGTTGTTAATGTTTTTATAATATTTTATCTTAATTGTTCATTACTTATATCGTTTATTTATTTCCTTTCCTCACTGGGCTATTTTTCCCTGTTGGAACCCTTGGGCTTATAGAACCTTGCTTTTCCAACTAGGTTTGTAGCTTAGCTAGTAGTAATAATAATAATAATAATAATAATAATAATAATAATAATAATAATAATTTAGGAATCCAAAATTAAACATTTTCTAGTTTTTTTCATCTAATACAAATTAATACAAGCTACTGTATTTTGAACATGTGTTGTTTGCGATCACTTATAGGAGCTTTTCTGGATTACTTTTTATCAGAATCATTGGCTGGCATTTCCAGCCAATTAGGAGCTTTCATAACGACTGCCAATACGAGAAGACGTCTCCCCCAAAGAGGCGTTAAATCTATACTGTAATTTCATCTGTTTTCGTAATTGATCATATCTATACTGTAATACTTTCTGTTCACTATATAGCCATTGCAACTCGCCTGAAAAACAACTACAAAAGCACTGAGAGCGCAGACCTCCGCCACAACAGCTTATTTTTCGACCTTGACCTTAACATGTATTAATTGGCATGGACTTTCATACACTGAAATACGAACCAAGTTTGAAGTCTCTGTGACAACAATGTCCAAACTTATGGCCGATAACTTGAATTGTGCATTTTGCTTGACCGTGACCTTTGACCTACTAAAATTTAATAATTTTCAGGTTTTTACATAACAGATAATCCCGGCAAGTTTCATTACTTTACAATCAAAATTATAGCCAGGAAACTGTTCAGAAACATAACCTCCTCCCAACTTTGTTGGCAGAGGTAAAAATATCGTCAAAATAATCACCCACATGGTTGGCATGCACAGCACAACAACGTATCTCTCGCTAGTATCATACAAGCCTGCTAAGAATTTTCAACTACAAGAGAAGCAAGCCATATTGAAACAAAGATCAACTGAGGGATAATATATAGAATATTAATAATTCTAGGATACTTTAATTTCACGCAATACAAAAACCATCTAATTTTTTCTACAAGCTATCACGTATCTTTAAGTATTTCCGAATATTATGGTAAATATGCGATACTTTAATTTCTAGGTCAATATATAAACCCTATATGTCTCAACTGTTATCTTGTGTTTCATCCATTTTCTGACCATAATTATTGGCTACCCACTCACCCGTTTGTAAGTTTTCGGGATGTATGTATGTTTAAGACCATGCCCCATATCTCCCATATTTTCAATTCTATCGCCAATAATACGGCAGTCTAAGGGGGGTCACAGGGGGATGTTAGCTCCCCTTAGGGAAGTAGATAAGGATGAAGTTTGTAGGTTAAGTTAGGTGGAGAAGTTTAGGTTAGACAGCGTTCTCTGAAAGTGTTCCTGTCCATCATTATACAAAGGCTCCCAAAATTATAGATGATTTATGAGTACAGCTACAGTATAGGGGGATAGGATAGGTGGGGGGGGGAGAGTTCAGATATTGGAAGAAAAAGTGTTAAAATGAAGTACAGTGAGAGGTGACAAGATTGGGGCAGACCCAATAGCTCATTTTAGCTGCTTTATTGTGTCAACATCATGCCTTTTGGACAACCAGGAGGGAATTTCTGTTACCAGTCTCCATTTTCATCATTATTCCTTTCCTACGGTTTATCTATTTAGGTTTATTTTTCTAAGTTCAAACAATACAAATTCCAATAAACATGATTCAAATCCCCTTCCTATTTTATTTTTACATTAACACAATTTGCCCAAAATTATTTCAATTATAATATTTTAATAAATTATTACTAGTACATTCGTTCAAACCCAAAACCATGAATCGCTGGATAATATTAATCGAGGTAATCAAATTCTCAGATTTTATACTTGATAATTAACACAAAACAGTAGTCCATGGGGTTAACGTGCATAGCAAAAGTTAATTTGCCAGAGCGTAGAAGCAGTGAGGTAATGTTTAATCGTGATTAATTGATTATTTAAAGTTCTCTGGCATCCTGACATCGAAGGTCATTAATCGCGAGCGAAGCGAGTGCACAGCAGAGCAAAAACCATTAAATTATTTCAATTAATTATGGAGGTATTTGTAGCATAATTAATGTTGCATGAACGCCATAGAAAATGGATGGAAGATCACGTTTTCTATGAGTCAAGAAGTCCTGCCAAACAAATAATCCATTGTTTTGACCATTTTTCATTATTATTGCTCGATAGCAACCCACCATATCTCAAAATCTATGGCTTTCCGTCAGAAATTATTATCATCCACTCTCAATGCACTTATATTTACACCATACACCTGTTTTTTAGAGCTTTAAAATATATATTTTTAATATAAATATTTACCAACCTTCCTACGGTCACATGGCATACTACCTAAAACTATGCTACCCTATACTACATGTAGTTAGCTTAGGGTCGACCTGTAAATTCAATATTATATTAAACCTACTGCTGGGAATATCCTAACAATAAGCTCAACTTGAAACCAAATAACTTAAGCTAAAAATCATAGAAGGCCATAGAATGATTTAGATTTCGAAAAGCCTTAAGCCTATCTCCTACCGGGTGTTACCAAACAGTGATTTATAAGTCCGAGATTTTAGACATATACAAAATTCCTATAAGTTGTTTATTTAATGAATAATCTAATCTAATATCAATAAATATTATTAGTTTATTGTTTATATTAATAGCTTAAAGCGTTCTTTGTAATCAGCTGATCCCGCAAAGTTGCCAACAGCCATTTTAAGCGATGACATTCTTACAAATTGCGTTATATATATTAAAGTAATAAAGTATATGAAGAATAAGTTTACTCTATCATATCTATATATAAATCACGACATATTAACTATGAATTAATATAAATATTACCTGTTTTTATACTAATATAGGAGGGAAACTCGATGTCTGGAATGAGCAATTGTTTACACTCCTCTATGTCTCGACGTCTTCTTCTTCTTTAGACTCTTAGACAGAGTCAGTGTTGCCAGGTTTTCCAAGTGAAAAAAGGCCAAAGTCTGATCAACTGCACCTTTAAAAGGCCAACCTAATAGAAAAAGGCCGAAAATATAGCATTTAAGGCTAACCAATTTCAAAAAGGCCAAATTTAGGTATTTAGCACGAAAAAAAGGGACAAATTTAGAGGGTCTTTTGGCCCGAAAAAAAGCCAACTGGCAACCCTGGACAGAGTTTCGAGTTGAAGACTCAAAACTGACTATTTAAATAATCTTAATAGTCAAACAGGCATTTAACTATTCAGTTTCATAAATAAAAATATATCAAATTTATTCATACCATTCTAATAATAGTTTGATCATTTTCTTAGCTATATTCTTATAAACTATTTGACACTGATCATAGGCCTGTACTTAAAGACTCAAAACTGACTATTTAAATATTCTTAATAGTCAAACAGACTTTTTAACATTTTCATTTAATAAATAGAAATATATTAAATTTATTCATACCATTCTAATAATAGTTTGATAATTTTCTTAGATATAATCTTGTAAACTATTTGACACTGACCATAGGCCTGTACTTGAAGACTCAAAACTGACTATTTAAATGTTTTTTAATAGTCAAACAGGCTTTTTAACATTTTCATTTCATAAATAAAAATATATTAAATTTATTCATACCATTCTAAGAATAGTTTTATCATTTTCTTAGCTATATTCTTGTAAACTATTTGACACTGACCATAGGCCTGTACTTGAAAACTCAAAACTGACTATTTAAATATTTCTAATACTCAAACGGGCTTTTAACTATTCAATTTCTTAAATAAAATTATATTAAGTTTATTCATACCATTCTAAGAATAGTTTTATCATTGTCTTAGATATATTCTTGTAAACTATTTGACACTGATCACAGGCCAATATATCGTGACATTACAAATTAGTATGCATTGGACTTATTTGGATTGAAGGTCTGTTTAAATTTCAAAGACTAATATAAAGATGATCAAAATTGTATATATTTTTTTTTTAATTTCATGAGAAGTAAAAATATTTTTAAACCACCCAATTGACCCTTGGAAAGTTATGCAGAACCTTAGGGCTCAAGGGTTATTATTATTATTATTATTATTGTTATTATTATTATTATTATTGTTGTTGTTGTTGTTGTTGTTGTTGTTGTTGTTGTTATCATCATCATCATCATCATCATCATGAGTAGGACTATGAAATATAGGCTAAAATTGGTTGGACAGAAAGATTTAAGAGAAGGAATGTGGATCTGGCTAAGGGGCAAAGGTATACGCCCCCAAGAACTGTACAATAAGTTCCCACTAGACATCCGAAAGACATGATAATAGAGGTTTCAAGAGGAAACTGAAGACTTGTTTTCAGAATATTTTGATAATATGGATTTGTCAATAAAAGAGCAATATGTGGTGTGATATGCTGGATGCCTTGGAATGTATATGATAAAATTAATTATGAAAGGTCTTGTAGAGTGTAGGGTTCCCCTGCAGTAAAGGACCAGAAAAGCAGCTTTTAAAGTAAAATAATTAACATGGAATAGCTGTGACAATATTTAAGTATATACAACTAACATATCTTGTATGTCATGCAGTGCTTAGGGTTTCCCTATGTGATAGGAACAAGAAAATAGCTCTTAAAATATAGTAAAGTAAGTCCCTTTAGCATTGTGTGGGGCACACAAGGCATCATTTTATGTTGCCTTAGGTTCACTGGGAGGTGTAAGGCTCTTTTATTTTTCTTAACCGTGACTGTAGAACCATTCTTCATAAGCTTCATTACCACTGGTTCTTGAGTGAAAAGTAGAGACATTAAATAATAAGAGATTTGTTTCATTGTAAGACAGGTCAGAAAGGTTCGTACTTGATTTTAATCAATAATGAATATTGACAAAGGACATTGAAGTTATGCTGTAGATGACATCAAGAGCTATTTGATCTTTTCCATTTTATCATTAATAAGTGTAGACTAGACAGAAATAACAGAAGTGGGAGATTCTATTTCAGCTTTTAAAGCCTTTATTTTGAGATTATATAACTGGAAAAGCTCTAATTGCGAGAGTATCATATCCAATATTACTGATAAACTAAAGGGTTGGTTGCCTTAATAGAACTGTCACAGCACGAGTTTTAGCTAACTCTAAGCCAGTTTTTTTTTTTTTTTAGAACTACATTATTGATGGATACTTTGAGTTCCGACCTCTTTCAGCCTGATACTTTGGAAATTCTGACCTCTATCCCGACACTTTGGTAGTTCCGACCTCTTCTATCATCAATACATTGGAAATTCCGCCCTCTTCTATCATCAATCATTGTGCCAATGCATGTTCCTGTTCGCTTGCCGTCAACCTTTTATGTCAGCGGTTTGTTGAAACCCTCAACACCCTAAACATGGTGTTCTCTGTGGTAACGTCCCTGACCAGTGATCGCCAGATTCAGGTTCAAGTCCCGCTCAAAATCGTAAGTTCCTTTGAATGGTGCAACCTCACTATCCTTGTGAACTAGGATGGGGAGTTTGGGAGAGCGTATAGGTCTATCTACTGAGTCATCAGCAGCCATTATCTGGCCCTGCTTGGTCCTAGCTTGGGTGGAAAGGGGGCTTGGACAGTGATCATATGTATATATGGTAAGTCTCTAGGGCATTGTCCTGCAATAGGTCTATTTGCTGAGTTATCCTGCTTGATAGGGCAATGTCACTGTCCCTTGCCTCTGGTATTCCTGAGTGGCCTTTAACTGTTAAACATGGCAATTATCAATGAAATTAATTGTAGCTTTGTTCACGTTACTCCAGAAGTCCTTTGCTGTCATTTAGTAAGAATAAGAAAAGCACACAAGCCCACTCTCCAACACAGTAGGTCTAGGGAGGGCCAGGCAATGGCTGCCAATGACTTGGCAAGTAGACCTATATGCTCCCCCAAACACCCCCGTTGCTAGCTCACAAGACTGGTGAGGTTGCAGATACAAGAAACCATCAATCTTGAACTGGCTTTGAACCCTTGTCCAACATATTGCTAAACACAGATGTTTCCAATTGGCTAACACTACTCTAGATTAAACTCTTCAATTCATACAATATATTTTGATCTCCCTAATCCGGTAGTTCAACAGGTAGAACTTCAAAAGTTCAAACTTGCAGCAAATGTTATGTTGAAGAGGCTGACACATCTTTTTATAGTTCATATATAAAATAACTGTTTTAATGTTAATGTTTTTGAAATGTTTTATTTTAATAGTTCACTATTTCTTATATTGTTTAATTATTTCCTTGTTTCCTTTCCTCACTGGGCTATTTTTCCCTGTTGGAGTCCTTGGGCTAATAGCATCCTACTTTTCCAACTATGGTTGTAGCTTACCTGATAATAATAATAATAATAATAATAATAATAATAATAATAATAATAATAATAATAATAATAGGTTATCAACATAAAGCAGTAAAATGCCATTCTTCCAATGCACACGGTCTTCAGTTATCAAGAACTCCTGATCAGAAAAAAACTAATTATGAACAGTTAAAACATACGGAGTGAATATCGCATAGACAAACATTGCAAATCAAACCATTATACAGTACTGAACAATACTTAGATTTGCAAGTCTGAATGCTTACATTCTGAAATGGCTTCCTCAGATAATGGCATGTATGTACAATTCTTTTTTTATAAAGGTAACAAATATGAAAAAGGTAACTGAAGGAAAATCATTGGTTCATTTACATAATTTTTATTTCTGTGTAAATGTGTCCTAAGTATAAAAGTACAAATAAAACTACAATTGATTTGACTTCTCATATATATGACCTTACAAATCTAAAAATTCTTTATATAAAAAATTTTACTCAAGCATTTAAAATCTATGATCATTAAATCAAAGTTTCCATGACATATAACTTTCAATTTTCGTGAACTTTAACCTTAATCATGTATGAACACTGAATATTTGAATATTATTTTGCATGGAACAATGTAATAACTATAAGAACTCCTTTAAGAACTAAATAAATAATAAAAGAAGTAAATTTCACCTACGTATACCTTTTGTAATCCGTACCTCAAAGACTTAACAGGATATACTGTAAAATATAAATTTGGGAATGGTGAGCAAGTTCCTTAAGTATGAATACTGAATATTCTTTTGAATGGAACAATATAACTATAAAAACTTCTTTAAGAACAAAATAAATAATAAAGGAAGTAAGTTCCACCTACGTATACCTTTTGTAATCCGAAACTCAAAAGACTTAACAGGATATACTGTAAACTAGAATGTTGGGAATGGTGAGCAAGTTCCTTAACAATCCTTTCTTGCTGCCAGAACAAATAACTGATCTCTAAATTCCCTTCTTTTATAGAAAAATGCAGAGGATAAAAAAACTCTACCTTCGAATTATATGTCAATTCTGAAATGAGAAACTAGAAAAAAAGAATTCCTGGTAAATATAATTAATCTGTATCATTAAAAAATCCTAAACACAATTTAATACCCTTTTCATTTTTCACAAACATACATAGGAATACAAAAATATATATTTCTTTTTGAAAAATTGATTAATTGCAGTAATCCGCTAAAAACTACATAGATAAAACTAAGGAAAACTACATCTGAATTAGATGAATACACTCACTTCGCGTAAAACGCAAACCTTATTTCCTGGAGTTTCTTTTACTGCGAGAAGAGCGTGAAGTCGCAGGCTTTCCTGGTGTATCAGATTCTGAATCGGTACTGAAAAAAGAAAAAAAATACATAGGTTTTAAGTTTAAAGGCCACTCATGAATGGCGGAGGCAAGGGACAGTGACAATGGCCTAGAGACTGACCATATATACATATGATCAACACCCAAACCCCCTCTCTGCCCAAGCTAAGAACAGGGAGGACCAGGCAATGGCTTCTGCTGACTCAGCAGATAGATCTATAGGCTACTCCAAACCCATCATCCATAGCTCACAAGGATGGCGAGGTTGCAGCGACCAAAGGAAGTAACGAGTTTGAGTGGGACTCATACCCCATAACGGCGATCACCAGTCATGGACGTTATAGGCCACCACAGCCCTCAGTCAGTAAGTTAAAGAATATGAAAGAAGCTAATCATCACAAGTTATGCCAAATCTTCTTAAGTATTTGTTTTTTTCATTCATGACTAAAGTAAATACAGTACTAATATAAAATTAAACTTGGATCTTTGAAGAAGAATTGTTATGAGATCTGACTTTGTGAGGGAAAAATCTTCCTTTGGCAAAACACAGTAAAAGAACCAGATTCTTACCTCTGGGAACTTGCTTGGAGTCTCCCCGATCTGCGGAAAGGAGTCGCACTGATGCTCGACGTCTGCGAGGGTGAAGAATAGGACGAAACTGACGAATGTGAGCTTGCCAGGCCACGGCGAGCATTCCTGGCGCTTCTCTTGACAACGGGAGACGGCTCCTCTCCTGTAACGGATGAGTTGGACGGGGTTTCGCCGACAGACTTGTAAACAGACGAGCTCTTGGATGTTGACGTTCCAGAATTCCTTGTGGATCTGCGAGCTACAGAACTCTCACTGTCCGGTGTTGTTGCGACAGCCGTAGCTAACTTTCTAGACGACCTAGCGTTTGAAGGTGTTTTTCCCACGGAGTTGGATGATGAGGATGATCTTGAGGACCTCTGGGATTCTGGGGTTTCAGAAACAACTAAAGCACTTTTCCTTAAGGAATTGGATGATGAGGATGATCTTGTGGACCTCTGGGACTCTGGAGTTTCAGAAACTACTAGAGCACTTTTCTTTACAGAGCTGGATGATGATGACGATCTAGTGGACCTCTGCGACTCCGGGGTTTCAGAAACAACTGAAACCCTTTTTGCATTTGAGTCACTTTGAATTTTCGATTTTCTAGAGCTGGCCGACGACGACGACGACACCGACGAGCGCTGAGATGCCGCGGTTTCAGAATCAGTCAAGTCTGTCTGTGAATTCAATTCGCTCTGACTATCTGATCTCCTGGTGCGGGTTGCTTTGGGATGTGGGCTTTCGCTAAGACTTTCAGATGATCCCGGCTTATCTTCAACCTTGCCTTCGTTGTTGGTTACGTCCGATGGAGTACTCATCTCACTTTCGGATGAATCAGTATCATCATCTTGAAGATCATCTCTTGGGCTGCGTAAGAAAAGTAACATAGAATTACTGATCTTTAAAGCTCTATTTCGACCTCGAATATATAAGTTTCATGAAGATTTTAATTTTTCATAGCATGAAAACTATCATCTTTAGTTAATAATTGGATGGAATTAAATTAAAAAGATTGCAAATTGAAGTATATGGTGAAAACTATCATCTTCAGTTAATAATTTGATGGAATTAAATTAAAAAGATTGCAAATTGAAGTATATGGGCAACATCAAAGCAATTGAAAATACATTGATGAAGATCTCCAAAAGTAGATATTCTTTATTCTTATATAAAGTCAAATCTGTACAATAAGAAGTAGGCTTTCCAAACAGAATGAGAAGACATCAGTAAGGAAATAAAATAACTAATACATTCCCCCAACACAATTCTGCAACTGTGTTAAAACTTACAAGAAACACTGACACATAATTCTGTACCTGTTAAAACTTACAAGAAACAATGACACATAATTCTGTACCTGTGTTCTAACTTACAAGAAACACAGACACATAATTCTGTACCTGTGTTCTAACTTACAAGAAACACAGACACATAATTCTGTACCTGTGTTAAAACTCACAAAAAACACTGACACATAATTCTGTACCTGTGTTAAAACTTACAAGAGACACAGACACATAATTCTGTACCTGAGTTGAACTTACAAGAAACACAGATACATAATTCTGCACCTGTGTTAAAACTTACAAGAAACACTGACACATAATTCTGTACCTGTTAAAACTTACAAGAAACACTGACACATAATTCTGTACCTGTGTTCTAACTTACAAGAAACACAGACACATAATTCTGTACCTGTGTTCTAACTTACAAGAAACACAGACACATAATTCTGTACCTGTGTTAAAACTCACAAAAAACACAGACACATAATTCTGTACCTGTGTTAAAACTCACAAAAAACACTGACACATAATTCTGTACCTGTGTTAAAACTTACAAGAGACACAGACACATAATTCTGTACCTGAGTTAAACTTACAAGAAACACGGACACATAATTCTGTACCGGTGTTCAAACTTACAAGAAACACAGACACATAATTCTATACCGGTGTTCAAACTTACAAGAAACACAGACACATAATTCTATACCGGTGTTCAAACTTACAAGAAACACAGACACATAATTCTGTACCTGCGTTAAAACTCACAAAAAACACCGACACATATTTCTGTACCTGTTAATGCATACAAGAAACAGGATTTAGAACTAAACTGGAGACTTCTACACTGCATAATAGAGACCCTTAGGCAATTATAGTCAGTTTTTCTATTACTATTTCCCAGCTTTGTTTCTCTTCTCTTGTAAACCTTTGTCTGGTTTGGAGTACAGTATATTATGTACTGTGTTCAGCATACTGTACTTATTACTAATTATCATTAAGTCACGTACACAAACCCTGAGAATTTCCTTCTAAAACCCTATCCTTGAACGATACAAAATATATGTGATGAAGAGAAAAAAAATATTCACATGTAAAATAAAAATTGAGTAAAATAGACCAGAAAATATGCTACATAAAACCAAATAACGATTCCTAAGTCAGTTTCATCCAAATTGTTGGTTACTGCATATTTAATTAAAATACAAACTTTAAAACTATCATCGTCAAAGTCGTTGTTGAAGTTGTCGTCTTCAAAGTTGTTGTCTTCAAAGTTATTGTCGCCGGAGTAGCCTAGCAGGAAAATAGTCAACACAAGTACCCTACAGCATTTACCCAAAGGCTATTTGGAACTTTCCAACCCTTAACCCCCAGGGCATTTTTTTTATTCAAGTACATTTTGCAATATATATTTTTCAAATTGCTCTAACAGCCTTAGTTTTTGTCATAGAGAGGTCAGGTTGGTCTCATTCTTTTGGAAAATACCTGAAGTTTCTCATAAAATTATCAAAAATATGCAAAGAAAAATGTAAATAGCAGTTTTTTACAAGGACGTACCAGTATGTCCATGGGGGTAAAGGGATGAGTTTTGTGAAACGTACCAGTACGTCCATTGGGGGTAAAAGGGTTAAAAAAGGGGCAAGTAAACGGATAACACATAAGCCATTAAAATTAACAAAAGCCGATAAATAACAATCACCCGTCTCTCCTTCGAATCTTAGAGGGAACTGCCTTTTCCCCCTCGCTCGAATCCTCCGCAGCCGCGGACTCCTTTTTCGTCCGACGCCCGACAGGTTTGGCCCCGGCTGCTGCACCACGTCTTGGTCTGCCGACTTGCCTGAAAACGACATTAGGAGTTTTATATCGGATATTTACTTACTCGAACCAAAGGCCTTTTCTCATTTAAAATGAGATTACGGTTTCAAATTACCGTAATAAAAGTTTCAATAATTACAGGTAAAACTCTAAACTATCTGGGGGAAATTAAACTGATAAAAGAACAATATTAAAGACGAAACTGGCAACAAGCTCAAATGCATCAGGGATTGCTGTTAAATATTTGTCATTAAACTACTGGTTGAAATATGTATAGCTACATGAAATGTTTCTGCAATATTGTACGGCTAAGGAATTTATTGCAGACAAACTTAAACCCCTGAAATGACGAAAAAACCTTGGGGTAAACAACAAATGAATAAATTTGAGCCTTTTTTGCCGTACCATCATGTCTAGAAAGCGTAAGAGAGAGACTTCTGATGTCACTGCATCCTAGAAAAGGGAAGTCATTACGATGGAACAGATGGGGGACGTAATGAAGCGAAATGAAAAAGGGGAATAAAGATAAAGAATTGTTATACTGTATGTATTACTGTACTTATTGTTAAAGATAAAGAATTATTATACTGTATTACTGTACTTATTGTCTACTAGTACTATATTAGTGTAGATACACTACTATATGATCAACAGGTATTTGTACGTACTGTATAGGGTACGGTAACTTATTAATGATAAGGGATTGTTTTTTCTCTTTTAAAGTATGTTATACATATAGTTATGAATGCATGTTTGTATGTACAGTATGTTACGTATAAAATCTAACTTACATCGCATCATAAGAACAGATCTCGATTATAATTCGAGGAGGACCTACTGTGGTGTATTTCAAAGAAGCTACAAAGTTTGTGTTTTTTTAAAGTGTTCTTAAATGCTTCATTTACAGCATGCATTTTCAACTTGTTATCTTACAAATGACTGTATTCCCTATCTTACCCTCTGTTCTAATCATCTGGTTTCTACATAGGAAAAATAAAAGATACACCCAGGCCACCGAGGAACCCAAAATTCTCTATATCTAAAGACTACTTATGCACCAAAGTTCAGATCTTTGCAATATCATTACAATAACAAAAACCTTTTATACCAGAACTGTTATCCCCGAAGATATGTTGTTCCTTATGCATAACATGCAGTGAAAGTGTTATTTCATTTTTCAATCCTTGAATATGACATGCAACTTTTGCTTTTTATTAAAGTACCTATAAAAGCCAAAGAAATTATTCCTTTATTTTCATAAAAAAAAATGCTAAAGAGATGCAAAATTATATGTTAATAGATTACCAAACAAGAAAAATGCTTTGTCTTTAATCGATGATATATTTAACGGGAACTTGACTTTGGAAGTGCTACGAAGACGTTCCGTAGAAAGGCCCACACAATCATGACAAAACGGGCATAGAACCTGTAGGTACTTCAGAGTGACAAGGACACTTTAGACGCTATAATTTCAAAAGGAAAAATCTGACTTGAGAATAACGAGGCTGATGATATCGCATGCTATCTTGAAAAGTTTGGCGTTAACTTCGAATAAAGGCCAGAACATGATAAATCTTACTCTAGGGAAATGTCCCTATATTGGAGATGAAGTCTTCTTGCAATACTAATCAAATAAATATCATAAAAATTTCACACAGCAAGAAGGGACTTTTTTTTCATTACTCTAAAGAATCCAATAGGGTACGACTTACAAAAGCAAACTAGCATACTTGTCTTTTGCCTGTTTTTTATAGTAGACAGTCCTTCTAGGTTGATTCCCTTACTGTGTGTCTTATCCGTTCAACTTCCCTTACTTTCCACTACTCCAATTCGCATCTTTTTCAAGAGAAAATATTATGGGCAAACCTTATGCAAATCTCAAAATCAAACTATGTTGGATAATCAAAATAATCTATAACTACATTAAATTTTCGAAGGAAGAAGCCCTTAGCATCAATAGGCGTAGGAGGAAGAGATGATGATGATAACTACATTATAATAGTAATCTAAGCAGCGAAAGGGCCCAGCCAACATGCTACCTACCTACCTTCACCACCGATAAGGGTGTAGAAATCCATCAATTGCATCTACACAAGCTCTGGTTAGTGCAATATGGATAATTATTTTGTGATTGAGCATAACAGAGATGAATACCATAGGTAAGTTAATTCACCTTGTAATTAAGGATATTTAACAAGTGAGAAATTCACAGTTCCTAAAAAACTTTAGATCGTAGAATTTCAGTGGCAAAAGAGTTCCTTGGTAAAAATAATGAAAATTAAAACTGAGCACATTCATAATCTCAAGACAATGATTCAAGATTTCTTTCAACTACTGTAATACCATTTATTAAACTCAAATTAACCCTTTTACCTCCGGGGTATTTGGAAATTTCCAACCCATAACCCCTGGGGGTTATTTTTTACCCAGCACATTTTCCAGTATATTTTTTTTTAAATTGCTCTAACAGCCTTAATTTTTGTCATAGAGAGGTCAGGTTGGTCTCATTCTCTTGGAAAATGCCTGAATTTTCTCAAAAAATTATCAAAAATATGAAAAAAAAAAAAATTTTATAGCATTTTTTCGCAAGGACGTACCGGTACATCCATGGGGGTAAAGGGATGGCTTTTGTGAAACGTACCAGTACGTCCTTTGGGTTAAAGGGTTAAACTGATCTAAAGGAAAAACGACTATCCCCAGTTTCCACAGCTCTTGCGAGTTACACATGCGAAAAACCCCACTACAAAAATCTGCTCTTCATGCGTTCCTCCCATACCACTTCAAAAGCAGAAAGATATGCTCCACACAAGTCTGCACATTCCAGGTACAAGTGGCGAAAAGCGGTGTCTCTCACCTAACTGTACGGGGAACTTTGGACGGAGTCTTTACTTCTTCGTCACTTGAGCCTCCCGACTGGGAAGACCTTTGCTTTTTAGTTCTCTTCTGGTTGTGTTTCCCTTTCTGATGGCCAGACACTATCGGAGAGCTGAAAACAGGCCAATTCATAGCAGGGCAATGAAAAAGAAATATGACAAATTTTGGAAGTAATTTGTGTTTTTCCTAACAGTACAAACTTTAAGCTCCTTATACAAGACCTCTTAGCCTTGAAGGAGTTCGTGCCACTAACTCTGTTCAAGATGGAGACGGTAGAAACGGTCAGACCGGCCGTCAGAAAGAAGGACTTCATGATAACACTGGGTTTGAAAGGAAAGATGCATATTTATGGATGAATTGAGATATGGAAGTACTCATCTTTCTGATCCAGTTTTATCATGAAGTCCTTTGGTCTGCCGGCCGGTCCGACCGTTTCTGCTGTCTCCATCTTGAACGGCGTTCGTTGCATGGACTCGTTCATGGACTCATTCAAGGCTGAAAGGTCTCGTATGGTAAAGAACTCAGGGTTTGTAGGATGTATCGGAACAAATACTTGAAAACTTTTTGTGTTTAGAGAATCCCACACGCCACATAAGACACGTCATGTATACCTTTCGTAAATGCAGTACATTACCTTGCTTGCTATGCCTGTATCTAATATAACATGTAATATTCTTTATTAAGAATTCTGAAGACAATCAGACTACTGTATACGTATATGCAAATTTATCAAAGACATATTCTTCAGAAGTGGTCTCGTTAACAAAGTTTCAAAATCGGCAGAAATAAAGAGAAAACATTAACAGCAATGAAATGAATTTGCTACGAATTTACAATGTGCGATTCAATATTACGCACGTTGTAAACGTGGCAACATCAACATTAAAAACATCAAGCATTCTACCAAGTTCCAATCCTAAAGAAACTCATAAAAACTACTTTTATTCATATCATGGTTTCACTAACTACAGATGAAGACTAAAGAAGATTGAAATCCGAGGTGACTAATTTCTCTAAAAGCTTAACGACAGATCCGAATCATGCGTTAGAAAGGATTGAATATTTTAGTAGTGACCTAAGAGCAACTTTTACTCTTTAGCCGTATCAAATTTCGTTTCATATGTAATAAGAAAATAATGCCCAACTGGTTGACTGACTGAGCTTGAACCTATAAATGTTTAATGTCTTAATGTCCTTATGAAGCCTGGATCTAATATGTGGGTAAAAGAAACTGGTGTGAATTATTCTTATACTATACTGAAGTATAGTCTTAGAACTAAGATCTATAACTTAAGAAATGGGAAACAAGTAAATTGAGAAACTGGAAATCAATAGAAGGGAGTATGAAAGATATACTTTTACTAAAAATAAAAAATAAACAAATTCAATGATAAACGGTACATTAGCGACTTTTACATCGCTTTCTTCCTCCAGACAGTCCTCTTTGGAGAATGAGGGAAGGTACCACTAACAAAATAAATGTTAATAAAGACTCTTTGTACCAATCCCTTTCGGCCTCGCCCAGCTGAGCTGACTTATTTCTGCCTCTGCTTTCTTCAACATTAGTCAAGTTTTCACATCTCATTTAAGAGTTAAGTAATAATACCATGGATCAAATAGCGAGTGGTTTTTACGGACTGGTTTTGGAATATTCCACTAAGTCTTGATAATTTTTCATCCTTTTTTATTTTTTGTAAAGTAAAAAAACATTTCATTTCTAATGCGACTTTTTTTAAATGGTCCCTATAAATATAGGCTTAGTGACATTATATTGGCCAAGTCATTTTCTTTTAGCATACAAAAATGCCTGATCTAACAAGGGTCTACCAGTGATCTACATTATTTCACTTATCTTTTAAAAGTCAAACAGACTACAATTAACCTTTGCATAAATCTGGCTATTATCTAGAGCTGAAAATTAATGCAATAATATTTACTATCCCCTTACTTGCCTAACTCAAAACAATACATCATGATCTAATGATTATATCGAGCCTTAATAACAGTAGAAATAGAGATCAAATAATGAAAAACTATAGTCTCACTCCTCTGAAATATAAAAAAAAAAGTTATGACAACTCACAGCTCAAGTTCAGCATCGCCATCGGAAGCTGCAGCATGGAATTCCTCCGGCAGGATGGAATTTGCTGCTCCTTCATCCTGAAATTGAGTAAAAGAAATTCTCAGAAACATTTAAAGAGGAAGAACAATCTTCTATCAAGTGTATGCTGAGTATGCAAGCCAAAAATTCACATGTCTTGCCTATCTGAATTGATAGGAAAAGCTAGGAATAGTTTTAACATTTTCTGAATGTAATAAGTTCTACAACTAGCGGGGCACTCAGTAGAGCGCAGACCTCCGCCGCGGCAGCTCATTTCTCGACCATGTCTTGACCTTTGACCTTAACATGTATCAATTGGAGTGGATTTTCATACACAAATAGGAACCAAGTTTGGAGTCAGTGACAACAATGTCCAAACTCATGGCTGATTATGTGAATTGGATATTTTGCTTGACCGTGCCCTTGACCTTCGAAAAATTAACTATTTCCAGCTTTTTACAAAACAGTTAGTTCCTGCAAGTTTCGTTAATCTACGATTAAAATTGTGGCCAGGAAGCTGTTCATAAACAAACAAACACAAACATGGGGTAAAACATAACCTCCTTCCAATTTTGTTGGCGGAAGTAGTTACATTGCTTACATTTATAACATGCTTACTTTGATTTTGGTTTGGTAATCCACAGTAACTAATAAATCCTTGGTTTGGTTTAGTCTAAATAGAATGAATGAGAAAAACATAACTGATTAATTCACATCTGAAATTTGTAGTCCTTAGAGTCTTTGAAACGAGACCTTCTCAGCACTAAAACTAAACTATAACATTAATGACCTCCCAGTGATGCTAAATCCTACCTCCTATTCAAGTCACTGCTACAGAAGGATGCCATCTCTAATCAATAAGGATGCAAATCATTTGTAGGAGCTATCATGCTGGTGACTAAATACGACTGTAATGGGTAGTTCTTTAGATACTCCAGCAATCCGAGGTTGCATCACGAGAGAGAGAGAGAGAGAGAGAGAGAGAGAGAAATATACTTACATCCTTCTGACTGTAATGGGTAGTTCTTTAGATACTCCAGCAATCCGAGGTTACATCACGAGAGAGAGAGAGAGAGAGAGAGAGAGAGAGAGAGAGATACTTACATCCTTCTGACTGTAATGGGTAGTTCTTTACATACTCCAGCAATCTGAGGTCACAATACGAGAGAGAGAGAGAGAGAGAGAGAGAGAGAGAAGAGAGAGAGAGAGAGAGAGAGAGAGAGAGAAATATACTTGCATCCTTCTGACTGTAATGGGTAGTTCTTTAGATACTCCAGCAATCCGAGGTCACAATACGAGAGAGAGAGAGAGAGAGAGAGAGAGAGAGAGAGAAATATACTTACATCCTTCTGACTGTAATGGGTAGTTCTTTAGATACTCCAGCAATCTGAGGTCACAATACGAGAGAGAGAGAGAGAGAGAGAGAGAAATATACTTACATCCTTCTGACTGTAATGGGTAGTTCTTTAGATACTCCAGCAATCTGAGGTCACAATACGAGAGAGAGAGAGAGAGAGAGAGAGAGAGAGAGAAATATACTTACATCCTTCTGACTGTAATGGGTAGTTCTTTACATACTCCAGCAATCTGAGGTCACAATACGAGAGAGAGAGAGAGAGAGAGAGAGAGAGAGAGAGAATATACTTACATCCTTCTGACTGTAATGGGTAGTTCTTTAGATACTCCAGCAATCTGAGGTCACAATAAGAGAGAGAGAGAGAGAGAGAGAGAGAGAGAGAGAGAAATATACTTACATCCTTCTGACTGTAATGGGTAGTTCTTTAGATACTCCAGCAATCTGAGGTCACAATACGAGAGAGAGAGAGAGAGAGAGAGAGAGAGAGAGAGAAATATACTTACATCCTTCTGACTGTAATGGGTAGTTCTTTACATACTCCAGCAATCCGAGGTCACATCACGAGAGAGAGAGAGAGAGAGAGAGAGAGAGAGAAATATACTTACATCCTTTTGAGTGCTTGTACGTTCAGGCAATACAATTTCCTCGTCGCTATCATCCCCATGCTGCTCTGCCCTCGTAACTTCAGTGGCTTGGCATTTTGAAGGCGAGCCTTCAGCGTCCGATTCAGCCTGGAAAGAATGAACTCATGAGGGTCTCTGAAAGATTCATTCTTCCGATCAAACTGAAACTAGAGGGGCATTAAGTAGAGTGCAGACCTCCACCGCGGCAGCATATTTCTCGAACTTTTGCTCGACCTTGACCTTAACAAATAATGATCAGCGTGGATTTTCATAAACTCAAATATGAACCAAGTTTGAAGTCTCTGTGACAATGATGTCCAAACTTATGGCTTATTACGTGAATTGGACATGTGGCTTAACCGTGACCTTGACCTTCCAAAAATGTTATTTTCATTAGTAAAATAAATTTTTGAATATACTTACCCGATAATCATGTAGCTGTCAACTCCGTTGCCCGACAGAAATCTACGGACGGGATACGCCAGCGATCGCTATACAAGAGGGGGGTGTACTCACCAGCGCCATCTGTGGTCAGGTACTCCAGTACTTCTTGTCAACACCACCTCAATTTTTCCCTCGGTCCACTGGTTCTCTATGGGGAGGAAGGGTGGGTCAATTAAATCATGATTATCGGGTAAGTATATTCAAAAATTTATTTTACTAATGAAAATAACATTTTTCAATATTAATCTTACCCGATAATCATGTAGCTGATTCACACCCAGGGGGGTGGGTGAAAACCAGTGTACATGTTAATCAAGAAGCTAAGTATCCCGTATTTCATTTTTATCAGTTATTCAACATAACAAATGAAATTATAAGTACCTGGTAAGGAAGTCGACTTGAACCATTACTCTGCCTTTAATAAGTACGTCTTCCTTACTGAGCGCAGCGGTCCTCTTAGGAGGCTGAACAACTCTTAGGTGCTGAAGTATAAAGGGCTGCAACCCATACTAAAGGACCTCAACACAACCTCTAACCTAGGCGCTTCTCAAGAAAGAATTGACCACCCGCCAAATCAACTAGGATGAGGAAGGCTTCTTAGCCCACCGTAACAACCCAAAACAACAATAAAAGCATTCAAGAGAAAGGTTAAAAAGGTTATGGGTTTATGGGAATGTAGTGGTTGAGCCCTCACCTACTACTGCACTCGCTGCTACGAATGGTCCCAGGGTGTAGCAGTTCTCGTAAAGAGACTGGACATCTTTGAGATAGAATGATGCAAACACTGACTTGCTCCTCCAATAGGTTGCATCCATAATACTCTGCAGAGAACGGTTCTGTTTGAAGGCCACTGAAGTAGCCACAGCTCTCACTTCATGTGTCCTTACCTTCAGCAAAGCAAGGTCTTCATCCTTCATATGAGAATGAGCTTCTCTAATCAGAAGCCTTATGTAATAAGAAACTGCGTTCTTAGACATAGGCATCGAAGGTTTCTTAATAGCACACCATAAGGCCTCTGATTGTCCTCGTAAGGGTTTTGACCTTTTAAGATAGTACTTAAGAGCTCTGACAGGGCAAAGAACTCTCTCCCGTTCGTTACCCACCATGCTGGAAAGGCTAGGAATTTCGAACGATTTAGGCCAAGGACGTGAAGGAAGCTCATTTTTTGCCAAAAAAACCGAGCTGTAAGGAACATGTAGCCGTTTCAGATGTGAATCCTATGTTCCTGCTGAAGGCGTGAACCTCACTTACTCTTTTGGCTGTTGCAAGGCAGACGAGGAAAAGAGTTTTGAGAGTAAGGTCCTTGAAAGAGGCTGACTGGAGAGGTTCAAATCTAGATGACATAAGGAACCTTAGGACTACGTCTAGATTCCAGCCTGGAGTGGACAGGCGACGTTCTTTAGAGGTCTCGAAAGACCTAAGGATGTCCTGCAGATCTTTGTTGGAGGAAAGATCCAAGCCTCTGTGGCGGAAAACTGCTGCCAACATACTTCTGTACCCCTTGATCGTAGGAGCTGAAAGAGATCTAACATTCCTAAGATGTAACAGGAAGTCAGCAACTTGGGTTACAGTGGTACTGGTAGAGGAAACTGCATTGGCTCTGCACCAGCTTCGGAAGACTTCCCACTTAGATTGATAGACTCTGCGAGTGGATATCCTCCTTGCTCTGGCAATCGCTCTGGCTGCCTCCTTCGAAAAGCCTCTAGCTCTAGAGAGTCTTTCGATAGTCTGAAGGCAGTCAGACGAAGAGCGTGGAGGCTTGGGTGTACCTTCTTTACGTGAGGTTGACGTAGAAGGTCCACTCTTAGAGGGAGAGTCCTGGGAACGTCGACCAGCCATTGCAGTACCTCTGTGAACCATTCTCTTGCAGGCCAAAGGGGAGCAACCAACGTCAGCCGTGTCCCTTCGTGAGAGACGAACTTCTGAAGAACCCTGTTGATGATCTTGAACGGCGGGAATGCATACAGATCGAGGTGGGACCAATCCAGCAGAAAAGCATCCACGTGAACTGCTGCCGGGTCTGGAATCGGGGAACAGTACAATGGGAGCCTCTTGGTCATCGAGGTAGCGAACAGATCTATAGTTGGCTGACCCCACAGGGCCCAAAGTCTGCTGCACACGTTCTTGTGAAGGGTCCATTCTGTGGGGATGACTTGACCCTTCCTGCTGAGGCGATCTGCCGAGACATTCATATTGCCCTGAATGAACCTCGTTACCAGCGTGAGCTTTCGACTTTTTGACCAAATGAGGAGGTCCCTTGCTATCTCGAACAGCTTCCTCGAATGAGTCCCTCCCTGCTTGGAGATGTACGCCAAGGCTGTGGTGTTGTCGGAGTTCACCTCCACCACCTTGTTTAGCAGGAGGGACTTGAAGTTCATTAAGGCCAGATGAACTGCCAACAACTCCTTGCAATTGATGTGAAGCGTTTCCTGTTCCTGGTTCCATGTCCCCGAGCATTCCTGTCCGTCCAATGTCGCGCCCCAGCCCGAGTCTGATGCGTCCGAGTAGAGATGAAGGTCGGGGGTCTGAACAGCTAATGAGAGACCCTCCTTGAGAAGAATGTTGCTCTTCCACCACGTTAGAGTAGCCCTCATCTCTTTGGAAACAGGAATAGAGACCGCCTCGAGCGTCATATCCTTGTTCCAGTGAGCTGCTAGATGGTACTGAAGGGGGCGGAGGTGGAGTCTCCCTAACTCGATGAACAGGGCTAACGATGAAAGAGTCCCTGTTAGACTCATCCACTGTCTCACCGAGCATCTCTTCTTCTTCAGCATGCTCAGGATGCACTCTAGGGCTTGGTTGATTCTTGGGGCCGACGGAAAAGCCCGAAAAGCTCGACTATGAATCTCCATTCCCAGGTAAACGATGGTTTGGGAAGGAACGAGCTGGGACTTCTCTAAATTGACCAAGAGACCCAGTTCCTTGGTCAAATCCAAAGTCCATCTGAGACTCTCCAGACAGCGACGACTTGTGGGGGCTCTTAAAAGCCAGTCGTCTAAATAAAGGGAGGCTCTGATGTCCGCCAAGTGAAGGAATTTTGCAATATTCCTCATCAGTCGCGTAAACACAAGAGGTGCCGTGCTTAGGCCAAAACACAGGGCTTGGAATTGGTACACAACCTCTCCAAAGACGAATCTCAGAAAAGGTTGGGAGTCTGGATGGATGGGAACGTGAAAGTAGGCGTCTTTCAGATCCAACGAGACCATCCAGTCCTCCTGCCTGACCGCTGCTAGGACCGACTTCGTCGTCTCCATTGTGAACGTCTGCTTGGTGACATAAGCATTGAGCGCACTGACGTCCAGCACCGGTCTCCAACCTCCTGTCTTCTTGGCCACCAGGAAGAGACGGTTGTAAAAGCCCGGGGATTGATGGTCCCGGACTATCACCACTGCCTCCTTCTGTAACAGGAGCGACACCTCTTGATGTAACGCTAGCCTCTTGTCCTTCTCCTTGTAGTTGGGAGAGAGGTTGATGGGAGATGTGGTCAGAGGGGGATTGCGGCAGAACGGAATTCTGTAACCCTCCCTTAGCCACTTGACAGACTGAGCGTCTGCACCTCTTCTTTCCCAGGCTTGCCAGAAGGTCTTGAGTCTGGCTCCTACAGCTGTCTGGAGAGGAGGAAAGTCAAAGCTTGCTTTTCGTGGACTTGGCACCTCTCTTGGACTTGCCCCTGTGACCGTCTGGACGGGAACTTCCTCGGCTGGGAGCTCTGCCACGAAAGGGCGGAATGAATCTGGTAGCAGGTGTATCAGCCACCGGGGTGCGATAAGTTCTCGGCACTGAAGGTACGATTTTAGCCTTACGTGCTGAAGAGGCCATGAGGTCATGTGTATCTTTCTGTATAAGAGCCGCAGCCATCTCTTTGATTAGCTCCTCCGGAAACAGGAACTTGGAGAGAGGAGCAAATAGCAACTGTGACCTCTGGCAAGAGGTGATACCAGTAGATAGGTAGGAGCATAGATGTTCCCTTTTCTTGAGGACTCCTGAGACAAAACTAGAAGCAAGTTCGCCAGAACCATCGCGAATTGCTCTGTCCATACAGGACATGATCAGCATGGCCGAGTCTTTGTCAGAAGGGGCAGTCTTCTTGCTCAAGGCCCCCAGGCACCAGTCGAGGAAATTAAAAATTTCGAAGGCGCGAAAGACTCCCTTCAACAAGTGGTCCAGATCAGAAAAGGTCCAGCAGACCTTAGAGCGTCTCATAGCCGACCTACGGGGAGAGTCAACCAAACTTGAGAAGTCGGCCTGGGCAGAGGCAGGGACCCCCAAGCCTGGTTCCTCTCCCGTGGCATACCAGACGCCCGACTTAGAAGCCAGCTTAGGAGGAGGAAACATAAAAGAAGTCCTTCCCAGTTGCTGCTTGGACTGCAACCAATCCCCTAAAACCCTCAAAGCTCTCTTTGATGATCTGGCGAGGACAAGCTTGGTGTAAGCAGACGTAATAGGCTGCATGCCTAGAGAAAACTCGGATGGAGGAGAACGAGGGGTTGCAGAAACAAAGTGTTCAGGGTATAACTCTCTGAACAGAGTCAGGACCTTACGAAAGTCTATGGAAGGTGGCGACGACTTGTGTTCCTCCACATCAGAAGAAGGATCATCCAGGTGAGCAGCTTCATCCTCAGAAACCTCATCACCTGAGGGTTGAGAAGCGAGAGGTAACGACAAAGCGGTATGCTGAATGGCTGAATCCTGAAGAACGGGTGCATGCGCACTTACGGATCCATCATCAAGTCTCTGCTGAAGAGGATGAGGGCTGGCAATGACAAAGTCATGAGGCTGGGATGAAGGAGGTTCTGCGGAGGTCTGAGGAGCAAGCGTGGTCAGAAGCGAATGCTGTAAGGCATGAGGCTCATGCTGCATGGTATGCGGTTCATGTTGAATGGGAAGAGGCTCATGCTGCGAAGAATGCGGTTGCTGCATGCGTTGAGGCGTCTGCCTCATAGCATGAGGTTCCTGCCTCAAGAGTTGCGACTGCCTCAAGGGTTGAGGAGGTAGCTGCGCAGAGAGAGGCTCTTGCCTCAAGAGTTGAGGCGGTTGCCGCATAGCATGAGGCTGCTGCCTCAAGGATGGTGGAGGTTGCCGCAACGCATGAGGCTGCTGCCTCAAGGATGGAGGAGGTTGCCGCAACGCATGAGGCTCCTGCCTCATGGGTAGAGGAGGTTGCTGCAAAGCATGAGGCTCCTGCCTCAAGGGTTGAGGAGGTTGCCGCATAGCAAGAGGCTCCTGCCTCAAGGAAAGTGGAGGTTGCTGCATAGCGCTGGTACCTGGCAACTCCCAATGCGGCAGCTCACGCATGGAGGCAGGAGGAGCCTCAACATCATACGTCTGGCAGGGTGGACTGCGCAGAGGTGGAGGAGCGCTCGCAGGAGGAGGTGTGCTAACCTTCTCTGCCTGAAACTCCTGCATCAACACCGCAAGCTGAGACTGCATTGTCTGCAGCATAGACAACTTGGGATCAACAGAAGTTGAGGTTGAGGCCTGTTGAGGCATAGCCTTACCTCTCTTAGGAGGTGTGCAGTCAATAGATGACTGCGGCGAGTCCGAACTGGCCCAGTGGCTACACCTGGGCTGTTGGACTCGCTCGGCCGGGACCTTACGCTTAAGAGGTCGTGAGACCTGGGTCCAGCGTTTCCTCCTGGAAACTTCTTCCGCAGACGAGGAATTTAAGGGCTCAATCGTCTGGGAGTGGAAGTGACGATCTCTATCAGATACGCCCGCAACCACTGAGGATACAACTGTGCGCCGATCAAGGCCTGCCGAACCCTTTTGCCCTTCGACATTGCTTCTCCCCTGGGCTTGGGAGCTTGCAAGAGGTCCCGGACTGGGAGGACGACTGGCACGCACAGAAGTATCCTCATGCGCAACACTGACACTGACACTAGGCACAGCACTGGCACTAACACTTCCCACTGCACTTTTCACTTTAAGCTCCTTGACATCAGCCAAGAGAAGATTGTGGTCACTCACTAAAGACTCCACTTTATCACCTAGAGCCTGAATAGCACGTAACATATCCGACATATCAGGCTGAGCACTCGTAATAGGTTCGGGGGTCACCACTACTGGGGAAGGAAAAGGTTGAGGATCATGGGGGGAGGAATAAACCAAAGAGCGAGAAGAACTCCTCCTAACTCTCTCCCTCTCTAACCTAGCCGTATACTTGAGGAATTCATTAAAATCGAATTCCGAAAGCCCGGCACATTCCTCACATCGATCTTCCAACTGACAGGATTTTCCCCTACAGTCGGAACAAACGGTGTGAGGATCAACCGAGGCCTTCGGAAGACGCCTACTACAAGTCCTAACACTACATCGCCTTTGTCTAGGAGCTTGAGAGTGGTCGGACATCTTGAATTAGAGAACAGTCAAGGGGGGATTCCAAATTAAAGCAAAGATCGTTTACCATTAAATCAATTTAATTCCAAAAGCTATCTAAGCTAAGGGAAAAGCTTCCTGTATAGCGAAGGCTAAAATTTCAGAGCAATACTTCACCAAAACCGTGAACAAAGACTCCAAAATCAACAGCGTATCCATGTAGGTCTTGCCGGCGGCACGACAGAGGAAAAATTGAGGTGGTGTTGACAAGAAGTACTGGAGTACCTGACCACAGATGGCGCTGGTGAGTACACCCCCCTCTTGTATAGCGATCGCTGGCGTATCCCGTCCGTAGATTTCTGTCGGGCAACGGAGTTGACAGCTACATGATTATCGGGTAAGATTAATATTGAAAAATAATATTTCCTATAAAAACTATAAAAACTTTAACAAAACAAGAGGAAGAAAAACTAGATAGAAGTGTACCCGAGTGTACCCTCAAGCAAGAGAACTCTAACTTGTCTAGAAAAATAAAAACCAAAGCAAATATTCTATCTTATATCAAAGTGAATATTTGATGAGCCGGCACTATATGTCTACTGTAGGTAATAAAGAAAACTTGGAAGTATTAAGCAGTGGTTCCCCGTGTCATTCAACTCAATCTCTACACCTCTAAAATCCTTACTTGGTTTTGTTCTTAATAATCAACAGAAAACTGTAACGAACATATTTTATAATCGACATAAAACTAAATACAGTACAGTGATCACTCGGCTATCATAGGTATTACATTCCAAGCCAATGCCACTCCACAATAACTGAAAAACAGATTAGTAGATAAGGAACTCTACGGTATAAATATATTTTTTTTACGTTATTTTTATAATTTTCCACTTTTTATAATCATAAATTCACGCTTTTATGACGCCAACAACGACAAGTTTAACAAAATAAAAGTAAAATATAAGATATCTGCATTAAAATGAAACCAGGGATATAAAAAGGAGTACGCGATATAGGTTTATATTCAATATATTTATAAACTGTATAGATATCTGCATTAAAATGAAACCAGGGATATAAAAAGGAGTACGCGATATAGGTTTATATTCAATATATTTATAAACTGTATAGATATCTGCATTAAAATGAAACCAGCGATATAAAAAGGAGTACGCGATATAGGTTTATATTCAATATATTTATAAACTGTATAGATATCTGCATTAAAATGAAACCAGCGATATAAAAAGGAGTACGCGATATAGGTTTATATTCAATATATTTATAAACTGTATTGATATCTGCATTAAAATGAAACCAGCGATATAATAAGGAGTACGCGATATAGGTTTATATTCAATATATTTATAAACTGTATAGATATCTGCATTAAAATGAAACCAGCGATATAAAAAGGAGTACGCGATATAGGTTTATATTCAATATATTTATAAACTGTATTGATATCTGCATTAAAATAAAACCAGCGATATAAAAAGGAGTACGCGATATAGGTTTATATTCAATATATTTATAAACTGTATAGATATCTGCATTAAAATAAAACCAGTGATATAAAATGGAGTACGCGATACAAGTTTATATTCTATATATTTATAAACTGTATAGATATCTGCATTAAAATAAAACCAGCGATATAAAATGGAGTACGCGATATAGGTTAATATTCAATATACTTATAAACTGTATAGATATCTGCATTAAAATAAAACCAGCGATATAAAACGGAGTACGCGATATAGGTTTATATTCAATATACAGTGAACCCTCGCTACTTCGCGGTTCGACCATCGCGGATTCACCACTTCGCGGATTTTTTTCATAACCCATGTATATACATACAGTGGTCCCTCGCTAGTTCGCGGTTCAACTTTTGCGGGTTCAGAGCTTCGCGGGGCTAAAAAATATTAAAAAATTAAAAATATCAAAAAATATTAAAAAATTAATAATAATGAAAAATATTAAATTAAAATTAGAAATTACATTATTTTACAAATTTTGAAAACAAAATATTCAATTAGAATTAGTAATTGCATCATTTTACAAAATTTTAAAACTAAAAGAAATGCACGTCTGTATACGCTAAGCATCACGGGCATAAACGCAAGCCGATTGGCCAGCACTCGCTGAGAACTCGACTCCCCATTGGCCCATTCACTAGCCCAAGCTTCTCCCGATGCCCATCTCTCCACGCTTTTCTCGTATACGCTTCTCGCCATAGATCGCGGTTAGTTAGTCTTTGTCTCGCGGTGATTTTTTAAGTGTAAAAGTTTTGTGAAGCCCTTCGTGATGCCTCCCAAACGCTCTTTATCCCTTGGTGCATCTAGTGAACCGAAGAAAAAGCGAAAGATGTTAACAATTAATGAAAAAGTGAGTTTATTGGACAAGTTGAAAGCGGGAAATAGCTACGCAAGCGTAGCCCGACAATATGGCCTTAATGAATCCACGGTACGGTACATAAAGAAGGAAGAGAAGAACATCCGCAAAACTGCTGCAATATCTTTCACGAAAGATGCCAAAAGGGTTGTAAACACCCAGAATAAGACCATGGTGCGAATGGAAAATGCACTGGCTATTTGGATCCATGATTGTAGGGAGAAGAAAATCACCCTGGATACAAACATGATCCGAAGTAAGGCTAAAACTTTGTTTGATGCTATGGTGCCTGAGGGTGGTGACGACGACAACGTTCAAGATGAGGAAGAAAACGACGGCGACGAAGATGATCCTCTGCCTGGTACCTCAAGCCAGACTATCCCACGACGACCACGTACGACTTTCGTTGCCAGCAAGGGCTGGTTTGATAAGTTTAAGAGGCGATTCGGACTTCAGAGTGTGTCGTTGTATGGAGAGGCAGCCTCTGCAGACGAAGCAGCAGCGAAGCATTATGTTGAGGATGTGTTTCCGGAAATAATAGAAGAAAATGGCTATGTCCCGGAGCAAGTCTTTAATATGGATGAAACAGGCCTCTTCTGGAAGAGGATGCCGTCCCGAACATTTCTTTTCAAGGACGAACTTAAAAAGACAGGTTTCAAAGCTCACAAGGATCGAGTGACTCTGCTCATGTGTGGCAATGCTGCAGGATTCATGCTGAAGCCCGGCCTTATCTACAAGTCACAGAATCCTCGAGCATTGAAAAACAAGAACAAAGCCTTACTGCCTGTGTACTGGATGGCCAATAAAAAGGCATGGATCACCAAGGCCCTCACACTTGATTGGTTCCTTAACTCTTTCATACCACAGGTAAAGCTTTACCTGGCTGAAAAGGGCCTGCCCTTTAAAGTGGTTCTCTTCATGGACTGTGCAGGAGGTCATGCAACTAATTTGCATTATGAAGGGGTACAGGTGGAGTTCCTTCCCCCCAACACCACTTCCCTTATACAGCCCATGGATCAGGGGGTTATTAGGGCCTTCAAAGCCCTCTACACTAAGTCAACAATGGAGGGTCTCATCTCCTCCATTGAAGAGACCGACGAGACCTTCAGCATCAAAGCTTATTGGAAGGACTACAACATAGCTACGTGTCTGGCTAATATTCAGAATGCCCTAAAGGACATGAAAGAACAGACACTCATCTCCAGCTGGAAGAAATTGTGGCCAAACAAAATCACTCATGACTATGAGGGTTTCACGCCTAACGAAATCCATCACTCTGCCGTTGATAAGGCTGTCAGGCTGGCTCGGTTGGTGCAGACTGAAGGCTTCTCGGATATGACGGCTGATGAAATTAACAATCTCATCGACTGCCACTCAAACCCACTGACAGAGGAGGACCTACAGGAAATGACCAAATCAGCGAGTGAGGAGGAAGACGAGTCTGCTAGTGACGAAGGTGACGAAGCTGAAGAAGGTGGCCTTACATTGCATAATTTACATGACCTCTTCAATGTTGCCAAAGACCTCCAAAAAAGGGCCAAAGAAATGGATGACAACATGGTAAGAGCCGTCGAATTCAGCAATCGTATTGATGACGTCATGGCTGTGTATAGGCGCATCTTCGTCGACAAAAAAAAACAACGTTCACAACTCCCAATAACGATGTTTCTTACGCGCAAAAAACCAGAAGAAGATCCTCCTGCAGCCGCTACACCGCCTCCTGCATCCCTTACACCACCTCCTATAACCACTACGCCACCTCCTATAGCCACTACGCCTCCTCCTGCATCCATTACGACACCTCCTGCAACCACTACGCCGCCTCCTGCAGCTTCTCCTGCATCGTCTGCGGCGTCATCCGAGGAGCAGTAAAGCTCTTCATGCCCCTGTGCAGTCATTCATCATTATCACCTCATCGTACTGCACAGGTCTTTTCATCAACTACGCTTAGAAGAACTTATTGTAAGAGGTAAGTTAAATGTTTTATTGTTTGATTGTTTAACATGAATCTCTCTCTCTCTCTCTCTCTCTCTCTCTCTCTCTCTCTCTCTCTCTCTCTCTCTCTCTCTCTCTCTCACCCATTTTCTATATGGTATGGTACAATTTTATTTATGTATTAACTGTAATCTTAAACCCCCAGAAATAGAAATTATAAATGTTAATTTGTTGCGCAAAACGACGGACTAATTATGTTAGCTAGTTTTTGAAAGCTGATAACGATAATTGGTTGTTCGCAAGTAAATTGTTCGGTAGAACAGTGTTCTAGACCCTCAATTGTTATTGTAAACAGACAACATATTTTACAGTTTTTTTTTTTTTTTGTTGTAACATGAATTTCACTCTCTCTCTCTCTCTCTCTCTCTCTCTCTCTACACCCATTTTCTATATGGTATGGTACAATTTTATTTATGTATTAACTGTAATCTTAAACCCCCAGAAATAGAAATTATAAATGTTAATTTGTTGCGCAAAACGACGGACTAATTATGTTAGCTAGTTTTTGAAAGCTGATAACGATAATTGGTTGTTCGCAAGTAAATTGTTCGGTAGAACAGTGTTCTAGACCCTCAATTGTTATTGTAAACAGACAACATATTTTCCAGTTTTTTTTTTTTTTTTGTTATAACATGAATTTCACTCTCTCTCTCTCTCTCTCTCTACCCGTATTCTATATGGTGTACTGTATACAGGGGGGGTATATATACGTTTTTTTAAGCATTTTTGAAGAGGCGCCGCTACTTCGCGGATTTTCAGTTTTCGCGGGTGGTCTCGGTCTCCATTAACCGCGATAACCGAGGGACCACTGTATATCGCGGATTTTCCAGAAATATAGAAAATACCGCGAAGTGACCGATGGTGCGAGATTGGAGAAAGTAAGGAAAATTTAATTGTGATTGATTTTCAATATAATTGAAACTTTGAGGAGCAACAAAGATATCATTTGTTAGAGAGATAGAGAGAGGTAAGGAATGGGAGGTAGTGAAAAGTAGCCCACAGAGAGAGAGAGAGAGAGAGAGAGAGAGAGAGAGAGAGAGAGAGAGAGAGAGAGAGAGAGAGAGAGAGAGAGAGGGGGGGGGGGTTAAATGTAATAAACAAAAAAAATTGATAGGTTATAACACATTGGTGCTTATGTAATATCAACTGTATACTGTAGACGGTTTGAATAAGTTAAGAAATGGTATAAATGATACTTTGTTAGTGTATTCGTACACACTCAAGAGCGGCAGCTAGATGACAGCTGATCTAATCACAGCCAAAAGTAAAAAAAAAAAAAGAAGTCAACAATACTCGATTTTTAAAACAAACCCGAAATTTAAAAACAAAAGTACACCCTTTCTTAATGTGCAATTAACTATTTAAAGAGTGGCAATTTTCTAGAATAAAATATTTCCCAAAAAATAGTGGTTTGCTGATGAAATTGGATGCCGTATATTTAGCTATGATTGAAATGGATGTAGACTCGGCCTAATTATTTCGTTTCGTATTTAATTGACACTAAGAAAACTAATTTTAGCTTCTTCATCTAAATGTAAGTATTGTATAACACGGAGAGAGAGAGAGAGAGAGAGAGAGAGAGAGAGAGAGAGAGAGAGAGAGAGAGAGAGAGAGAGAGAGAGAGAGAGAGAGAGATCAGCTGTTGTACTCAAATGGCGTGTTTTTGTTTCGTGAGAATTTCATCGCCACGACTTTAACAACAACATACTGTACTGAACTTTACAGTATTATACAGACTACTGTAATATGATAAAGTAAAATATTTGTAATCTATTTTATATGAAATGGGGCTATTTTTTTTTTTTGTTTAAAATTTACATTTACGTATGTAAAACAACTCTCTCTCTCTCTCTCTCTCTCTCTCTCTCTCTCTCTCTCTCTCTCTCTCGTAGATTGTTTTCCTGCTTTGCTACGTATGTATGATTTTATATAGATACGGTAAATAATATTTGTAATAACATATTTTATTAAAGCTTTTACTGTAATATCATTATTTATCACTTTCATCATGCGCGTTAAATTCCTTAGTTTGTTTACTGAGCGTACTTTATGACGCCGTCGTTTCAGGCGGCGTCATAAAGAAAAACATTTCATTTGGAAGTCCTAAGAAAAATTAAGTAAAACATTAGTAATAACCAAATCAACATACTGTACTGAATAATCAATATAATCGATGCAGAAACTAACCTATACACAGATGTGTAAATGCGTTTGTTTCTTCATTATAATCAGAGATAAACGTAAACAAAACATTGGTTGCCCTTTTTTATCGTGCTTTTTGGCGTGTTTAGGAAACGCATGATATAAAGTCGCCCTTAATATTTGTGCCTGTTTTAGTTTCGGGTACGTTAGTACATGCATTAAGTGTTCTGTACATTAAAGGGTAGTTTGTTAACAGTACTACGTACAGGGGAAAGTTTTAAAAGTCTGAATATACATGTTAAATAAATAGGTAAATATGCTGTCACTACTTCGCGGATTTTCACCTATCGCGGCCGGGTCTGGAACCTATCTACCGCGATAAACGAGGGTTCACTGTATTTATAAACTGTATCTGTGATGTACTGAAGCCTACCTCAATATATAATAATGTACTGTTTGGATTATACCCATTCTCCATTTCCCTTATTCAAATAGGAAATGTGATTCTTATAGCCAAGCGGGACTCTATACCACGCGATGATCAAACTTACCTCGCTCGAGAATAACTCCAGATCGGAATGAGTCTGATTGTAGAGCATCCTCTTCTTGCGAATCATGGTATTTTCCGCCATGGATCGGTTATCCACTAGAAATAAAAAATAACTAATGAAAAGACTTTTTCAGTGCATTAAAAATGTCTAAAAATAAAAAATACCTTTTGCATAAGAGATATCTTTATCTATGTATGTTATAAAATCATTGAGAATTTTTTTTATATCATACATATACAACAGAAGAGTACTTGGGGTGAATGTAATTTGTTGGGACAGGAGTAAAATCGATTATCAAATGTTAAATAGATTTTATTTTTAGGGGAAATGTTGTTTACCTTTACATGTATTATGATATCACGAAGAGTTTTATGATTTATAAAAAATTATGGAGCAAGTTTGGAGATGAACGGAGGATTGAGAATTTTATGCCAAACTAAGGATATGGTAGTCTAAGGGGGAAGTCTAGGGTCGCCAGTGGGTACATAGGTAAGAATACGGCTCCCGCACTGTTTAAAAAACTGTAATTTTAATAGGAAATTCTTCGAAAAAGTATACTGTTTTCAGCCATATTTCAGTAAAATACAGGCAACCGTAATTTTACCCTATTATGATATTATCTTTTATGGATTGGTAACCGTAATATCACTCCTTTACATCAATATATCTTTTTTTAAAACGGTAAATGCCTGGCAACATTTACCGGTATTCCAGGATTTTTACCGTTTTTTATGGCAAATTTTTAACAGGATACATTAGGTTATGTGGGGAACCTTAGGTTAGATGGTGTTCTTGTGTTTGTTAGAGTTTTAATTACCGACCTGGTCCGTCCCAACCAACTACAAAGGCTCCCAGTACTCCGTACCGAGATAATAAATGGTAACTAATTGCTACAAAACACACAGGGTACCTAAGGTATCATTATTGTCCTCCTCTTTCTCCTCCTCCTCTTCTGGAACGGGTTCTGGCGCATCTTTGAGGAAGCCCAGAATGGCCGCATGGAATCGCTCCAGTCCGTTCAGACAAACTCGATCTCGCACTTTCTGAAAAAAAAAAAAGTCACAAATTTTAAAAGTAATTTTTATTCTTGGAATAAAAGTCACAAATTTTATAAAGTAATTTTCATTCTTCCTTCGACATGAGCGCGTTTCCAAAGTTCGATTAATACATACTCATACTAAAGGACAGTTTTCGTGCCATCAGTCGTCCTAAAACACGTATCAATAACGAACTTTTCTATTATCCGTAAAGACAATTCTAAGGTTGATTAATACGTACTCTTACTAAAGGAGAGTTTTCGTGCCATCAGTCGTCCCGGAACACATCAATAACAAACTTTTCTATTATCCGGAGAGAAAATTCTTTTGATCCAATTCACGAACATGTGGAACCTACCAATTTAATATTCTTCATATTCCATTATCCTTGATCCACGTTTGTTCGTTAGCTTTAAAACTTATTCCATCATCCTTGATCTACGTTTGTTTGTTAGCTTTAAAACTTATTCCATTATCCTTGATCTACGTTTGTTTGTTAGCTTTAAAACTTATTCCATCATCCTTGATCTACGTTCGTTCCTTAGCTTTAAAACTTATTCCATCATCCTTGATCTACGTTTGTTCGTTAGCTTTAAAACTTATTCCATTATCCTTGATCTACGTTTGTTCGTTAGCTTTAAAACTTATTCCATCATCCTTGATCTACGTTTGTTTGTTAGCTTTAAAACTTATTCCATCATCCTTGATCTACGTTTGTTTGTTAGCTTTAAAACTTATTCCATTATCCTTGATCTACGTTTGTTTGTTAGCTTTAAAACTTATTCCATTATCCTTGATCTACGTTCGTTTGTTAGCTTTAAAACTTATTCCATCATCCTTGATCTACGTTTGTTCGTTAGCTTTAAAACTTATTCCATCATCCTTGATCTACGTTTGTTTGTTAGCTTTAAAACTTATTCCATCATCCTTGATCTACGTTTGTTTGTTAGCTTTAAAACTTATTCCATCATCCTTGATCTACGTTCGTTCGTTAGCTTTAAAACTTATTCCATCATCCTTGATCTACGTTCGTTCGTTAGCTTTAAAACTTATTCCATCATCCTTGATCTACGTTCGTTCGTTAGCTTTAAAACTTATTCCATCATCCTTGATCTACGTTCGTTCGTTAGCTTTAAAACTTATTCCATCATCCTTGATCTACGTTCGTTTGTTAGCTTTAAAACTTATTCCATCATCCTTGATCTACGTTCGTTTGTTAGCTTTAAAACTTATTCCATCATCCTTGATCTACGTTCGTTTGTTAGCTTTAAAACTTATTCCATCATCCTTGATCTACGTTCGTTTGTTAGCTTTAAAACTTATTCCATCATCCTTGATCTACGTTTGTTTGTTAGCTTTAAAACTTATTCCATCATCCTTGATCTACGTTCGTTCGTTAGCTTTAAAACTTATTCCATCATCCTTGATCTACGTTCGTTTGTTAGCTTTAAAACTTATTCCATTATCCTTGATCTACGTTCGTTTGTTAGCTTTAAAACTTATTCCATCATCCTTGATCTACGTTCGTTTGTTAGCTTTAAAACTTATTCCATCATCCTTGATCTACGTTTGTTTGTTAGCTTTAAAACTTATTCCATCATCCTTGATCTACGTTTGTTTGTTAGCTTTAAAACTTATTCCATCATCCTTGATCTACGTTCGTTCGTTAGCTTTAAAACTTATTCCATCATCCTTGATCTACGTTCGTTCGTTAGCTTTAAAACTTATTCCATTATCCTTGATCTACGTTCGTTCGTTAGCTTTAAAACTTATTCCATCATCCTTGATCTACGTTCGTTCGTTAGCTTTAAAACTTATTCCATCATCCTTGATCTACGTTCGTTCGTTAGCTTTAAAACTTATTCCATCATCCTTGATCTACGTTCGTTTGTTAGCTTTAAAACTTATTCCATCATCCTTGATCTACGTTCGTTTGTTAGCTTTAAAACTTATTCCATTATCCTTAATCTACATTTGTTCGTTAGCTTTAAAACTTATTCCATCATCCTTGATCTACGTTCGTTTGTTAGCTTTAACCCTGGATAGGTACGGTGGGTCGTTTGCGACCCCGAGCGTCAAAAAAAAACAGGTTTTTCTCACGTGACTCACCCCCGTGACTGAATTTGTGGGTGATCGACCTGCAGGAGGTGTCTCCCCTACACGCTCTAGTAGTGTCCAGATGTGCATTGCTGTAGCTGTACTCCTTCCCCGATTTCTGAGACGCGTCGGGGTCGTTCGCGTCCGAGTTTACCCTTCTAGGGTAGTTTGCATAATTATCAAAGTTATTACGTATTATGAAATTGTCGTAGAATGGTGCAACTTGTATAGGTTATCAGTTGTGGAAAGTCTTGGTGGATTGTTTGGCTACCATGTGCATGTTTTTTTTTTTAGTTAAAATGTCGTTCATCACCACGAGGACCATTTTACCGCGAGTGCCCCTTTTTCATTTTTTTTCATTTTTTTGCCAAGTCATTTTTCCGTAAGATATTGCCAAATAGTGTCGTAAAACTTTTGCTTGTTTAGTGTTGGAAAGTGTGTCTAGATGATCTGGCTACCCATGCATGACTTTGTTTTTGTCAGATACGACGTAGTTATTGGTATATTGGGTATTTAACTGCGGTTACCAATTTCTGTTTTTTTTTCAATATTTGTAAAAATTACTACGTAGTAAGGAATTGCCGTATATTATTCATTTTTTTTTCATGTTTATGTGTTAGAAAGTGTGCCTTGATGGTTGGGCTAACACGTGCATGTCTTTTTTTTTATCTGAGATGTCGTATATTAGAATGTCGGGCATTTTACCGCGAGTGTCCCTTTTTCCTTTTTTTTCATTTTTTTGCCAAGTCATTTTTCCGTAAGATATTGCGAAATAGTGTCGTAAAACTTTTGCTTTTTTAGTGTTGGAAAGTGTGTCTAGATGATCTGGCTACCCATGCGTGATTTTGTTTTTGTCAGATACGACGTAGTTATTAGTATATTGGGTATTTAACTGCGGTTGCCAATTTCTGTTTTTTTTCAATATTTGTAAAAATTTACTACGTAGTAAGGAATTGCCGTATATTATTGATTTTTTTTTCATGTTTATGTGTTAGAATGTGTGCCGTGATGGTTGGGCTAACACTTGCATGTCTTTTTTTTTATCTGAGATGCCGTATATTAGAATGTTGGGCATTTTTCCGCGAGTGCCCCTTATTATTTGTTTTGCATTTTTTTGCTTAGTCATGTTACCGTAAGGAATTGGCAAGTAGTGTCGCAAAACTTATATTTTTATAGTGTTGGAAAGTGTTTCTAGATGATCTGGCTACCCATGCCTATTTTTTTTTTTAGCCAGATATGGCGTATATATAAGTATGTGTTCGATTTTCCTGTGATTGCCATTTTTTCGTTTTTTCCCATTTCTTTCAAAATTACTACGTACTAAGGAACTATCACAGAGTAATATTTCATTTATATGTTTATTTGTCGGAAAATATGCCTTGATGGTTTGCCTAGCACGTGGCTGAAATTTTTTTTTTCTGAAATGCCGTATATTAGAATGGCCATTTTTCCACGAGTGCCCCTTTTTATTTGTTTTGCCTTTTTTTTCTTAGTCATGTTACCGTAAGGAATTGGCAAGTAGTGTCGCAAAACTTATAATTTTATAGTGTTGGAAAGTGTTTCTAGATGATCTGGCTACCCATGCCTATCTTCTTTTTTTAGCCAGATATGGCGTATATATAGGTATGTGTTCGATTTTCCTGTGATTGCCATTTTTTCGTTTTTTCCCATTTCTTTCAAAATTACTACGTACTAAGGAACTATCACAGAGTAATTATTCATTTAGGTGATTATTTGTCGGAAAATGTGCCTTGATGGTTTGACTAGCACGTGGCTGAATTTTTTTTTTCTGAAATGCCGTATATTAGAATGTTAGCCATTTTTCCTCGAGTGCCCCTTTTTATTTGTTTTGCATTTTTTTGCTTAGTCATGTTACCGTAAGGAATTGGCAAGTAGTGTCGCAAAACTTATATTTTTATAGTGTTGGAAAGTGTTTCTAGATGATCTGGCTACCCATGCCTATCTTTTTTTTAGCCAGATATGGCGTATATATAGGTATGTGTTCGATTTTCCGGTGATTGCCATTTTTTCGTTTTCTCCCAATTCTTTCAAAATTACTACGTACTAAGGAACTATCACAGAGTAATGATTCCTCTAGATGTTTATTTGTCGGAAAATTTTGTTTACTTTTTTTTTGATTGAATATCATCAAATTTTTTTAGCTAAAATATTGTTTTACATTTTTTTTTCGATTTTATTTCCCTTCAAAAAAATTTTTTTGGGTCAGAATTTTAATTTTATATTCGTAAAATAATCGACAATTATCCAGCAACCCACCATACAATTTTTATGCATATCCAATAATAATTAGATTAGTAAATAACACCTTGAAATTGACATACCCTTCCTACATTTCAAGTGGCAGATTAGGGAGTCTGAGTCAGTGTGGTTGGCGGCCATTTTGTGGACATATCCGAAGCGTAAGCTGCCCTATCTATATATATTCTTGTTCCCTATAGAATTTGTGATATTTTGGTATATTTTTACCTGCATAAATATCATATTATATATTAAATATATGTATTTTTTTACGGAATTTCTAAGTACTCAAAAAATTACCTTTAGATATGGCCCCTGATATAAATGTAATTTACAAAATAATGAAGATTTTTTTACATATTTCTATTTTAGGATAACATATGTTTATTCCCTAAAAAAATTAGCCACTTCCTATTTCATTTGGGTACCCAAAAAAATTCATGAAATTTGGACAAATTTTTTTGGCCAAAAAAAGTTACCCTTTTTTTCTCATTTCAGATCTTCACCTCCATGGGTCTGACTTCATCCAAAATACATCAAGATGTGTCCTAAACATTCAAGAATCAATTCCTAAAAGGATTTGTGTATATATGTATAAACTTTTTTTTTATGAATTTTTATGTCAGGTCTTTTTTTTTTCTACTTAATTTTTTAAAATATTTATAATAAATAGTTTTTCTGCAGATGAGTAGTATTTATCTATACAGTTGTTTTAAGCATTCATTGAAGTTTTTTTTGGCAAAAGAAAAAAGGAGGTTACTGCAAAAACTGATTTTTCAAGAATTTTTTTTGGCGTCGGGGTCGTTCGCGTCCGAGTATACCCTTGAAGGGGTGTCCGAGGACCGTACCTATCCAGGGTTAAAACTTATTCCATTATCTACATTTGTTCGTTAGCTTTAAAACTTATTCCATCATCCTTGATCTACGTTCGTTTGTTAGCTTTAAAACTTATTCCATTATCCTTGATCTACGTTTGTTCGTTAGCTTTAAAACTTATTCCATTATCCTTAATCTACATTTGTTCGTTAGCTTTAAAACTTATTCCATTATCCTTGATCTACGTTCGTTTGTTAGCTTTAAAACTTATTCCATTATCCTTGATCTACGTTTGTTCCTTAGCTTTAAAACTTATTCCATTATCCTTGATCTACGTTCGTTTGTTAGCTTTAAAACTTATTCCATTATCCTTGATCTACGTTCGTTTGTTAGCTTTAAAACTTATTCCATCATCCTTGATCTACGTTTGTTCCTTAGCTTTAAAACTTATTCCATTATCCTTGATCTACGTTCGTTTGTTAGCTTTAAAACTTATTCCATTATCCTTGATCTACGTTCGTTTGTTAGCTTTAAAACTTATTCCATTATCCTTGATCTACGTTTGTTCCTTAGCTTTAAAACTTATTCCATTATCCTTGATCTACGTTCGTTTGTTAGCTTTAAAACTTATTCCATTATCCTTGATCTACGTTCGTTTGTTAGCTTTAAAACTTATTCCATCATCCTTGATCTACGTTTGTTCCTTAGCTTTAAAACTTATTCCATCATCCTTGATCTACGTTCGTTTGTTAGCTTTAAAACTTATTCCATTATCCTTGATCTACGTTTGTTCCTTAGCTTTAAAACTTATTCCATTATCCTTGATCTACGTTTGTTCCTTAGCTTTAAAACTTATTCCATCATCCTTGATCTACGTTCGTTTGTTAGCTTTAAAACTTATTCCATCATCCTTGATCTACGTTCGTTTGTTAGCTTTAAAACTTATTCCATCATCCTTGATCTACGTTCGTTTGTTAGCTTTAAAACTTATTCCATCATCCTTGATCTACGTTCGTTTGTTAGCTTTAAAACTTATTCCATTATCCTTGATCTACGTTTGTTCCTTAGCTTTAAAACTTATTCCATCATCCTTGATCTACGTTCGTTTGTTAGCTTTAAAACTTATTCCATCATCCTTGATCTACGTTCGTTTGTTAGCTTTAAAACTTATTCCATTATCCTTGATCTACGTTCGTTCGTTAGCTTTAAACTTATTCCATTATCCTTGATCTACGTTCGTTCGTTAGCTTTAAAACTTATTCCATCATCCTTGATCTACGTTCGTTCGTTAGCTTTAAACTTATTCCATTATCCTTGATCTACGTTCGTTCGTTAGCTTTAAACTTATTCCATCATCCTTGATCTACGTTCGTTCGTTAGCTTTAAAACTTATTCCATCATCCTTGATCTACGTTCGTTCGTTAGCTTTAAAACTTATTCCATCATCCTTGATCTACGTTCGTTCGTTAGCTTTAAAACTTATTCCATCATCCTTGATCTACGTTCGTTCGTTAGCTTTAAAACTTATTCCATCATCCTTGATCTACGTTCGTTCGTTAGCTTTAAAACTTATTCCATCATCCTTGATCTACGTTCGTTCGTTAGCTTTAAAACTTATTCCATTATCCTTGATCTACGTTCGTTCGTTAGCTTTAAAACTTATTCCATTATCCTTGATCTACGTTCGTTCGTTAGCTTTAAAACTTATTCCATCATCCTTGATCTACGTTCGTTCGTTAGCTTTAAAACTTATTCCATCATCCTTGATCTACGTTTGTTCGTTAGCTTTAAACTTATTCCATTATCCTTGATCTACGTTCGTTCGTTAGCTTTAAAACTTATTCCATTATCCTTGATCTACGTTCGTTCGTTAGCTTTAAAACTTATTCCATCATCCTTGATCTACGTTCGTTCGTTAGCTTTAAAACTTATTCCATTATCCTTGATCTACGTTCGTTCGTTAGCTTTAAAACTTATTCCATTATCCTTGATCTACGTTCGTTCGTTAGCTTTAAAACTTATTCCATCATCCTTGATCTACGTTCGTTCGTTAGCTTTAAACTTATTCCATTATCCTTGATCTACGTTCGTTCGTTAGCTTTAAAACTTATTCCATCATCCTTGATCTACATTCGTTCGTTAGCTTTAAAACTTATTCCATTATCCTTGATCTACGTTCGTTCGTTAGCTTTAAACTTATTCCATTATCCTTGATCTACGTTCGTTCGTTAGCTTTAAAACTTATTCCATCATCCTTGATCTACGTTCGTTCGTTAGCTTTAAAACTTATTCCATCATCCTTGATCTACGTTCGTTCGTTAGCTTTAAACTTATTCCATTATCCTTGATCTACGTTCGTTCGTTAGCTTTAAAACTTATTCCATCATCCTTGATCTACGTTCGTTCGTTAGCTTTAAAACTTATTCCATCATCCTTGATCTACGTTCGTTCGTTAGCTTTAAAACTTATTCCATTATCCTTGATCTACGTTCGTTCGTTAGCTTTAAAACTTATTCCATCATCCTTGATCTACGTTCGTTCGTTAGCCTTAAAACTTATTCCATCATCCTTGATCTACGTTCGTTCGTTAGCTTTAAACTTATTCCATTTTCCTTGATCTACGTTCGTTCGTTAGCTTTAAACTTATTCCATTATCCTTGATCTACGTTTGTTCGTTAGCTTTAAAACTTATTCCATCATCCTTGATCTACGTTCGTTCGTTAGCTTTAAAACTTATTCCATTATCCTTGATCTACGTTCGTTCATTAGCTTTAAAACTTATTCCATTATCCTTGATCTACGTTCGTTCGTTAGCTTTAAAACTTATTCCATTATCCTTGATCTACGTTCGTTCGTTAGCCTTAAAACTTATTCCATCATCCTTGATCTACGTTCGTTCGTTAGCCTTAAAACTTATTCCATCTTCCTTGATCTACGTTCGTTCGTTAGCTTTAAACTTATTCCATTTTCCTTGATCTACGTTCGTTCGTTAGCTTTAAACTTATTCCATTATCCTTGATCTACGTTCGTTCGTTAGCTTTAAACTTATTCCATTATCCTTGATCTACGTTCGTTCGTTAGCTTTAAAACTTATTCCATCATCCTTGATCTACGTTCGTTCGTTAGCTTTAAAACTTATTCCATCATCCTTGATCTACGTTCGTTCGTTAGCTTTAAAACTTATTCCATTATCCTTGATCTACGTTCGTTCGTTAGCTTTAAAACTTATTCCATCATCCTTGATCTACGTTCGTTCGTTAGCTTTAAAACTTATTCCATCATCCTTGATCTACGTTCGTTCGTTAGCTTTAAAACTTATTCCATCATCCTTGATCTACGTTCGTTCGTTAGCTTTAAAACTTATTCCATTATCCTTGATCTACATTTGTTCGTTAGCTTTAAAACGACTAGCACTAGAGGTGCAAGCCACGGGTCCTTGCGCTAAGACAGCCCGTATCTTAATCACCACTTACCTTCAACATCTTCTCGGACAGAACCTTGATCTGTCGTAGAGTGGAGTAGTTGGCTGGCGTGAGGTTCAGGTGGTTCAGGCATCGTATCAACACCTTGGTCCAAGAACCGTTAGGATTGGCCAAGATCTCGGTGCAGAGCGTAAATACTAACGTATCGTGGGTGTTCACTTGCTGCAACAAAAGAAGAACATTTTCTTTTGATAAAAAAATATTCTTAAAACTAAAATCTATAAGACGTCACCATTTATAATACTGTATATCTGGTATATAAGCATAAGGATATGGAAAGGAAGAGGGGAATATGAGGAGAGGCAGAGTACCCCTGGATACAATCCAGTTTATAGCTTGAAGGCAGGAACTCGGGATGGGAAGGAATAAGGAAAAGGGAGAAAGGGAAGTACAGGAGAAGATTAAAAGAGAGGGTCAGACCCTCGTGCGATGTTAGGTAGGTTTTAGGAGCCACCTGAAAGTGGAGGCGACTAAGATTGAAAAAAGGAAAGACAGGCATGGAGTGGAAGGGTTTTTTCGTTCTCGTTTTGTCTAGCCCTGTTGCATAGTGTGCCTCTGTCTGGACACTATTTAATGGTTGAAAAAGTTATGATGTTTTATATGCGGTACAAATAACAACATTTATTATTATTAGCTAAGCTACAACGCTAGTTGGAAAAGCAGGATGCTATAAGCAATGAGGAAAGGAAATAAGGAAATAAATATTTACATGTGAGTCATAATTATAATAATAATGATACAATAATTTACTGTGATAGCTTTTTAGAATTATTAACCAGACAATGTACCGACATATGGAATAAACTTTGACCAAAGAAGTTAGAAGTAATCCAATCTCATATACAGAAATTTTTAAAATTTCAACAATATTCAAATACTAAAAGTTATATTATCATTCAAAAGTCTTAACACATAAACAAAATATAATCCTGAAAAAAGAATTGTCCGAAGAATCAAGAAATTGGACAAGAAATTGAATTCTGCCGATGCAGCCATAGTATTTAACTCCACCTGTTTGAAGGAGGGTCTCCTACCAAGAGATAATGATAATAATAATAATATTAATAATAGTTTGATTACCAAAATGGGGATAGCATCTTTTAAAATGTAATATTTCTGCAATAATAATAATAATGGTAATTTGATTACAGAAACTGTGGATAGCATCTTTCAAAACATAATATTTCTGCATCCAACGATTATATTTCATGTTAAAAATTTTGTCTTGCATACTGCATTAAATAATGTAATGTTGTTTTAATACACCATTTCATTATGAACTTTTGATACAATATCTGAGGTCTAAGACTTTAGTTGGATTCGTTTGTATCTCTGAATGTTTGTCAGTCGAGTCTCCGGTGATTGAAAGTCGAGGACCTTCGACAAGTACTGTACACCTAATTAGGATACTTTACTTTAGTTTAAGCTTCAGGGTATGGTAGTTAAATTCTCTACAGCTGAAATTTTGTACGATCTATGAGCATTCACAGTTCACGATGCAACTATTTCTAGGCTACACTTTCGTTGATGCGCGAGGCTCGGCGGCAAGTACGACGACTACGGCCCTCCCCCTCTTTCTAATGGTGATCATCCCCTGGCCCAGAGCGCTGTGCGGCAAATCGCCTGAACATAACTTGCGTAAAAGATAGGGGGGTATCGTAAGAGGTAGATCAGCGAGCAACCCCATATAAGCTGGGATCCTCTTAGACCCTGCAACTTGCGTAAAAAGTAGGGGGTATCGTAAGGGGTAGATCAGCGAGCAATCCCATATAAGCTGGGATCCTCTTAGACCCTGCAATGACCGGCTCCCTCCCAATCATAACATAGACTCGCCTCTTAACCTAACTACCTGAATACAAGAGAAAAATCACCAAAACCTGGAACTCCCCTGGATTTAGCAGACCACTAAAAAGATCCCACTATACGGTATGGACAAACACACTAAAAAGACACCACTATACGGTATGGACAAACGCAAAACTTACCTCGCTTGCGTCTTCCGATGCAAACGTAGGGTTTGTGATCGAGATCAAGAAATTAGCAACATCATTCACATCCACGTCGGCTAGCGGAGATCTAGACGACGCGTTGAACAACGTTTGCAATGTTGGAAGGACTGCGGAGCACAAGCTCTCCTGATTAGCGCCGCCAAATGATGCGTAAAGTGGGAAGAAGACTCCAAGCATATGTCTCAGGAGACTATCATCCTCTGGAGGGCAAAGAGAAGATATACAGTACTGAATGGCATGACTGGTCGAAGCACTCAATAGTAAAAAATGGTTTATATTGTACACATTTAAAAATCCTTCATATCACATATGGCCTGTATTTACACAAAATCATTTTGTTAACCCTTTTACCCCCAAAGGACATACTGGTGCGTTTCACAAAACTCATCCCTTTACCCCCATGGAATACCGGTACGTCCTTGCAAAAAAATGCTATAAAAAATTTTTTTTTTCATATTTTTGATAATTTTTTGAAAAAATTCAGGCATTTTCCAAGAGAATGAGACCAACCTGACCACTCTATGATAAAAATTAAGGCTGTTAGAGCAATTTAAAAAAATATACTGCAAAATGTGTTGGGGAAAAAATAACCCCCTGGGGGTTAAGGGTTGGAAATTTCCAAATAGCCTAAGGGTAAAAGGGTTAAAACATTTTCTTCCTGGTTATAGTTATTTTACAGTTCCACATTTATTTACTTGTTAAAGTGCATAAGATGCTGTCATACATGAAGCATGAAAGTACTCTATTACTAATAATACCCCTATCGCACCTTAGTAATGTTAGGTAGTCTAATCAAAAGTCATAAAATCAAACTTTAACTACCAAACTATGATCTACTGTTCCAACTTTTCTACCAGGGAAAATTACCTGTTTCTGGGTTGTACCACACAAGTATCAGTTGTGAAAGGAGCTTGGAGGATGTGATGCGACTCGCCAGCAACAACTTGCACAGCCCCTCTGCAGCGTGAGTGCGAACCTCGACGTTTTCGCTCTCCATCATCTGTAATGTGAATTTGATACAATTAGGGATAAATTTATGCCATTTGGAGCTGGAGAAGACATCGAGTGACGAGGTGCAGAAGGGAAATCCCAGTAATTAAATGAGGAAGCTGAAGTTACCTAGGGTAATGTACAAAGCTAAACTAGAGGGACACTCAGCAGAGCGCAAACCTCCACCGTGGCAGCTTATTTCTAGACCTTTTGCTCGACCTGGACCTTTAATCTTAACATGTATTAATTGGCATGGATCTTCATACTCAAATATGAAGCAAGTTTGAAGTCTCTGTGACAATGATGTCCAAACTTATGGCTGATTACATGAATTGGACATTTTGTTTGACCGCAACCTTGACTTTCCAAAATTTAATTTTGCAGTTTTCAACATAACAGTTAATCCCTACGAGTTTCATTACTCTACAATTAAAATTGTGGCCAGGAAGCTGTTCACAAACAAACACACAAACAAGGGGTGAAATATAACCTCCTCCCAACTTTGTTGGCAAATATAATAAAGTAGGTCGCCGTGTCATTATCTGAAAGTAACTCAATGAGACCCATGTTTTCCTATGAAAGTAATTTGCAGCAATCATGAACGAATTCAGCCTTTTCACGAAATCGAAGTTTGAGAAGTTGGACAGGAAAATAAGAAGAGTGAGATACTGGAAGAAATATAATTGGGCTCAAAAGGATCTTAAAAAGAACCGTTTTTTAAAAGGCAGTACAATCTAGTGTGTTGTGCAAAGCATTTGAGGTAAAAGTGCTCTATTCATGAGTTTACCAACAACGTGGCCTCTTTCCATGAGGTGGTACCACCTCAAGAAGGAGTCTCCTTCAAACATGGTACCACCTCACGAAGGGGTCTCCTTCAAAAGATGGTACCACCTCACGAAGGCGTTCCTTCACGAGATGGTACCACCTCACGAAGCGAGTCTCCTTCAAACATGGTACCACCTCACGAAGGAGTCTCCTTCAAACATGGTACCACCTCACGAAGGAGTCTCCTTCAAACATGGTACCACCTCACGAAGGAGTCTCCTTCAAACATGGTACCACCTCACGAAGGAGTCTCCTTCAAACATGGTACCACCTCACGAAGAGGTCTCCTTCAAAAGATGGTACCACCTCACGAAGGCGTTCCTTCACGAGATGGTACCACCTCACGAAGCGAGTCTCCTTCAAACATGGTACCACCTCACGAAGGAGTCTCCTTCAAACATGGTACCACCTCACGAAGGAGTCTCCTTCACAAGATGGTACCACCTCACGAAGGGGTTCCTTCACGAGATAGTTCCTTACCTCTCCCAAAGAAAACTATAACAGATTCAAGTGAGATATCAAAGCCTCCGGACCTACCTGACAAAGAGCCTCTATAATCACACCCCCTTCTCCCTCCTCCTTCTCCTCTTCTGCTTCCTTCGCCTCACCGACTACTGTGGCATCGTTCAATTCGTTTAAATCCTCGGCAGCCTCTGTGAAGTTATCTAACCCGTACAAAAGGAGGAGGTCCAATAAGCAGTGGAGAGCTGTCAACTGGATTTGCTCAACATCAATTCTCGATATCTGTCGAGGAAAATGGTAAAAGATAACGTCTTGATCATTAACAGAAGTAAAATCTTGCGGAACAAAATTTGAGAACTTAACCCTTTTACCACCAGGCTCTTTGGAAATTTCCAACCTTTAACCCCCAAGGGGTTATTTTTTCCCCAGCACATTTTGCAGTATATTTTTTCTAAATTGCTCTAACAGCCTTAATTTTTGTCATAGAGAGGTCAGGCTGGTCTCATTCTCTTGGAAAATGCCAGAAATTTCTCAAAAAATTATCAAAAATTTGAAAAAAAAAAACTTTTATAGCCTTTTTTTGCAAGGACGTACCGGTACGTCCAAGGTGGTAAAGGGATGAGTTTTGTGAAACGTACCAGTACGTCCTTTGGGGGTAAGAGGGTTAATGCTGAACTCTTAAATTCTGCATTATGGTTGGAAAAATGCTCAAAACAAAACACAACGCTATAATTACAAACTCGGAAAAATACAAAAGCTAAGAAGTACTGTAACGCATTCTGTAACATACTGTACCTGTAAAAACAACACCAGATGCTGCTTGGCGAGATCACTAGATACCAGACACAGAAGCCCCAAGGCTTTAACGCCTTGGTTTCTCACTACCGGATCCTCAGAGCGAAGGCACGGCAGAATCAGATTCTCGTTGAGCGAATACAGCGTGGGGGTCATGGTTGATATGTCTGGATTTCCAAACATGTGACAGACTATCATCAGACACTTGCTTAGCGTGGTGGGGTCGGTGCGTTCCTCCTGGGCCTGAGGGAGAGAAAAGAATATTTAAGTTTTCCTCTCTTTAACCCTTTTACCCCCAGGCTATTTGGAAATTTCCAACCCTTAACCCCCAGGGGTTATTTTTCTTCAAGCAATTTTGTAGTACAGTATATTTTTATTAAATTGCTCTAACAGCCTTAATTTTTGTCATAGAGAGGTCAGGTTGATCTCATTCTCATGGAAAATGCCTGAAGTTTTTCATAAAGTTATAAAAAATATGCAAAAACAAATGTAAATGGCAGTTTTTTGCAAGAACGTACCGGTACGTCCATGGGGGTAAAGGGATGAGTTTTGTTAAACGTACCAGTACGTCCTTTGGGGGTAAAAGGGTTAACGGGTTGGAAATTTGATGGACCTCCCAATGCTAACTATCAAATAACAAGATACTAAAGCGTCCTCAAAGCTGGAAGGCTACAATTTCCTCTGTGTAGATCCTCATTTTAAAAGTATATAAGGTCCCCAATTTACAAACACAAATCCAACTGCAAATAACAAAGATAAGATAAAGAAATATTGTAATAATACAATATTATATCCTCTAATACAGTAAACAAAACAACATTTGTAATAACCTGATATCTACTTCATATGAAACCCAACTATTTCTTGACTTTTGTGGCTGGAAATCATAGGCATGGGATTCAGGTAAGGGCCTACCACAGGCCAAAATGAAACAAAATTTGACTTTCAAACAGCTAATTAGGACCTATTAAGTTTTTAAGTTGAGGACATCCCATAAACAGAATTGTAATTATAGCAATTCTTAGCATTCAAACCATACAATACTTGGCAGTTGTCAAAGCTATAATAGCCATCTTTGAGTTTTCGCAAGGTGGTATGAAAGACCGAGAACCTCTTAACCCTTTTACCCCCAGGCTATTTGGAAATTTCCAACCCTTAACCCCCAGGGGTTATTTTTTCCCCAGCACATTTTGCAGTATATTTTTTTTTAAATTGCACTAACAGCTTTAATTTTTGTCATAGAGAGGTCAGGTTGGTCTCATTCTCTTGGAAAATGCCTGAGGTTCTAAAAAAATTATCAAAAATATGAAAAGAAAAATTTAAATAGCAGTTTTTTGCAAGGACATACCGGTACGTCCATGGGGGTAAAGGGATGAGTTTTGTGAAACGTACCAATACGTCCTCTGGGGGTAAAGGGGTTCACATAAGAGAGTAAGGACACTGAATCCTAAAAATCTTAACATGAAAGCAATTTCCTAAATACTCAATCAACGAGTAACGTACAGGCACTTCCTCCGTAGTCATTTCATCCAAGTTGATGAGGGAGAGATCAATCTCGAGCTCTTCCAACTCTTCCTTCAATAACTGCGCTTTGCTGAAATCGAGTCCCCTCGCGGACTCTTCGATCTCCTCTCGGATCTGATTCATGCGGACTTTAATTTTGGCTGCCTATGAGAAGGGAAGAAATATATAAGATGATTATCATTTTCTATTACTAAATAAAAATAAATTTTGGAATTTCTTTAATAATGTATGCAGTTTGTATAAAAATCAATGAATGATGTATAAACAAATGTACATAATACATATATCCCAATATTTATAATAACCTAAACGACATCAAAAGATGTAAAAAACAAGCGACATTTAATAATGGAAGAAAAGAAACCATATTTGGGTTTACTGTATATCTTTATAAAAGTAATACAAACTTTCCTGTGTAGAAATTAAAACAAGAGCCCACATGTCACGGGAAGTTTTATAAACTTTCCCGTATAGAAATTAAAACAAGAAGAGCCCAAATGTCGATAGAAGTTTTATACTTTCCTGTGTAGAAATCAAAACAAGAGCCCAAATGTCGATGGAAGTTTTATAAACTTTCCCGTGTAGAAAATAAAACAAGAGCCCAAATGTCGATGGAAGTTTTATACTTTCCTGTGTAGAAATTAAAACAAGAACCTTTCCAAAACAAACACAGAATGACACAAAATAGTTCAACCATACCTGCATCTTTTTCTTTCTCTGCTCATCGTCGCTTACCGGCACCATCACGACCGTTTTCGTGGCTGGCTCGCGAATTTCGGATATTATTTCGGCTAGCTGGGTCACTCTGCTAGTAGGAGGGTGCAGTTTACTAAAAACTTCCACCAGTTCTTTGATCAAAGCTTCTTCAATTTTGTTGCTGATCAGCAAACTTCTCACGAGGTTATCTAACGAACGACGGCCAACCTAAAATCAAGCTTCGAATTAGTATAAAATGGTGGAAGAGAAAAGCAATAAAAATTTAATCGTGCAGTTTAAAAGCTTCGTTATTTTGCATAAGAGCCTTTTTTCTAATGATACACAATGGTAGCTTATACCCAAACTAACTAAATAAAAAATATCCAAAGCACTAACGATAGAAAATCATATTACCTCGTCGCTTAGATCATAGAGCATTGTCATCTTTATCAACTGTGTCATCACGAATTCTCTTTCCATACAAAGGACGGCCATCTCCTGCTCGTCGCCCGTGTCCTTCGGATCCATGATAGCGTACTCGTGAACGTAATTGGAAAACTTGGACAAATCAGGGATTATTGTTTCCAAAGCTTCTTCTGCGCCCTCATTTCTGAAAACGCATTTTAAATCATTAATAAAAATAAATATCATCCAGGGTAAATTACTGCCTTCTTCAGGTAACTGTAAAATCCAAATTACACGTTGTATACGATGGTAACCCTTTTACCCCCAAAGGACGTACTGGTACGTTTCACAAAACTCATCCCTTTACCCCCATGGACGTACCGGTACGTCCTTGTAAAAAAATGCTATAAAAATTATTTTTTTTCATATTTCTGATAATTTTTTTTTTTTAATTCAGGCATTTTCCAAGAGAATGAGACCAACCTGACCTCTCTATGACAAAAATATGTTATTTTCATTAGTAAAATAAATTTTTGAATATACTTACCCGATAATCATGTAGCTGTCAACTCTGTTGCCCGACAGAATTCTATGGAGGGATACGCCAGCTATCACAATACTAGAAGGGGGTGTTCTTACCAGCGCCACCTGTGGCCAGGTACTCAAGTACTTCTTGTTGACACCTCCTCAATTATTCCTCGGTCCCACTGGTTCTCTATGGGGAGGAAGGGAGGGTCAATTAAATCATGATTATCGGGTAAGTATATTCAAAAATTTATTTTACTAATGAAAATAACATTTTTCAATATTAAACTTACCCGATAATCATGTAGCTGATTCACACCCAGGGGGGTGGGTGAAAACCAGTGTACAAGATTAAAGGATAGCTAAGTATCCCATATTTCATATAACAGTTATCTCAAATAACAATGAAATAATAAGTACCTGGTAAGGAAGTCGAATTGAACCGTTACTCTGTCTCTTTTTTAAGTTCGACTTCCTTACTGAGCGCAGCGTTCCTCTTGGAGGCTGAATCAACCCAAAGGTGCTAAAGTATACAGGGCTGCAACCCATACTAAAGGACCTCATCACAACCTTTAACCTCGGCGCTTCTCAAGAAAGAATTGACCACCCGCCAAATCAACAAGGATGTGGAAGGCTTCTTAGCCGACCGAACAACCCATAAAAAGTATTCAAGAGAAAGGTTAAAAAGTTATGGAATTATGGGAATGTAGTGGCTGAGCCCTCGCCTACTACTGCATTCGTTGCTACGAATGGACCCAGGGTGTAGCAGTACTCGTAAAGAGACTGGACATCTTTGAGATAGAATGATGCGAACACTGACTTGCTTCTCCAATAGGTTGCATCCATAACACTCTGCAGAGAACGGTTCTGTTTGAAGGCCACTGAAGTAGCCACAGCTCTCACTTCATGTGTCCTTACCTTCAGCAAAGCAAGGTCTTCTTCCTTCAGATGAGAATTTGCTTCTCTAATCAGAAGCCTGATGTAGTAAGAAACTGAGTTCTTAGACATTGGTAGAGAAGGCTTCTTGATAGCACACCATAAGGCTTCTGATTGTCCTCGTAATGGTTTTGACCTTCTTAAATAGTACTTAAGAGCTCTAACAGGGCAAAGTACTCTCTCTAGTTCGTTCCCCACCATGTTGGACAGGTTTGGGATCTCGAACGACTTAGGGCAAGGACGGGAAGGAAGCTCGTTTTAGCCAAAAAAAAAAACGAGCCGCAAGGAACATGTAGCCGTTTCAGATGTGAAACCTATGTTCCTGCTGAAGGCGTGGATCTCACTTACTCTTTTACCTGTTGCTAAGCACACGAGGAAAAGAGTTTCTAATGTGAGGTCCTTAAAAGAGGCTGATTGGAACGGTTCAAATCCTGATGACATTAGGAACCTTAGGACCACGTCTAGATTCCAGCCTGGAGTGGACAACCGACGTTCCTTTGAGGTCTCAAAAGACCTAAGGAGGTCCTGTAGATCTTTGTTGGAGGAAAGATCCAAGCCTCTGTGGCGGAAAACCGCTGCCAACATACTTCTGTAACCCTTGATCGTAGGAGCTGATAGGGATTTTACGTTCCTTAGATGTAACAGGAAGTCAGCAATCTGGGTTACAGTGGTACTGGTTGAGGAAAACTGCATTGGCCTTGCACCAGCTTCGGAAGACTTCCCATTAAGACTGATAGACTCTGAGAGTGGATGTCGTCCTTGCTCTGGCAATCGTTCTGGCTGCCTCCTTCGAAAAGCCTCTAGTTCTTGAGAGACTTTCGATAGTCTGAAGGCAGTCAGACGAAGAGCGTGGAGGTTTGGGTGTACCTTCTTTACGTGAGGTTGACGCAGAAGGTCCACTCTAGGAGGAAGAGTCCTGGGAAACGTCGACCAGCCATTGCAGTACCTCGGTGAACCCTTCTCTCGCGGGTCAGAGGGGAGCAACCAACGTCAACCGTGTCCCTTTGTGAGAGGCGAACTTCTGAAGTACCCTGTTGACAATCTTGAACGGCGGGAATGCATACAGGTTGAGATGGGACCAATCCAGCAGAAAGGCATCCACGCGAACTGCTGTTGGGTCTGGAATCGGAGAACAATACAAGAGGAGCTTCTTGGTCATCGAGGTAGCGAATAGAACTATGGTTGGCAGACCCCACAGGGCCCAAAGTCTGCTGCAAACATTCTTGTGAAGGGTCCACTCTGTGGGGAAGACCTGACCCTTACGGCTGAGGCGATCTGCCATGACATTCATATCGCCCTGAATGAGCCTCGTTACCAGCGTGAGCTTTCGATCTTTGACCAAATGAGGAGGTCCCTTGCGATCTTGAACAACTTCCTCGAATGAGTCCCTCTCTGCTTGGAGATGTAAGCCAAGGCTGTGGTGTAGTCGGAGTTCACCTCCACCACCTTGTAAGCTGGAGGGACTTGAAGTTTATCAAGGCCAGATGAACTGCCAACAACTCCTTGCAATAGATGTGAAGTGTCCTTTGCTCCTGATTCCATGTTCCCGAGCATTCCTGTCCGTCCAGTGTCGCACCCCAGCCCGTGTCCGATGCGTCCGAGAAGAGACGGTGGTCGGGGGTCTGAACAGCCAAAGGTAGACCTTCCTTGAGAAGAATGCTGTTCTTCCACCACGTTAGAGTAGACCTCATCTCTTCGGAAACAGGAACTGAGCCCGTCTCTAGCGTCATGTCCTTTATCCAGTGAGCAGCTAGATGATACTGAAGGGGGCGGAGGTGGAGTCTCCCTAACTCGATGAACAGGGCCAGCGATGAAAGTGTCCCTGTTAGACTCATCCCCTGCCTGACTAAGCATCGGTTCCTTCTCAGCATGCTCTGGATGCATTCTAGGGCTTGGAAGATCCTTGGGGCCGACGGACAAGTCCAAAAAGCTCGACTCTGAAGATCCATACCCAAGGAAACAATGGTCTGGGATGGAACGAGCTGAGACTCCTCAAAATTGACCAGGAGGCCCAGTTCCTTGGTCAGATCCATAGTCCATTTGAAAATCTCCAGACAGCGACGACTTGTGGGAGCTCTTAAAAGCCAGTCGTCTGACGGAGCCGGACACAAGATCATGATACTGCTGCACAGTCTGTAAACTGACAATCATGGGCAAGCGAGGAAGTACAGTGACAACCCGAATCTGTCTAGACTATCTGGGTCGTACAGACAACTCCTTAACGGGTTGCTGAGGTTGCCGCACTGCGTCACAACAAGTCCCTTCTGTTGGTTGTTGAACGTCTTCCCCGTGACACATTGACTCCGTAAACAAAAATCCTCTAACAAGGACTAAGCTTGGACTGCATGTCATGCAACACAGCTCAAGGTCTATGGGAGCAGGTGTGGTAACAGACGGGATTAGCGGCTGAAGTGAAACCATTACCTTCCCTGTAAGCATGTTATGCTTAAATAAAAGTCCATAAGAGGTTATGCAGCTAAAGGCTCCCTCCAAATGACAAAGTCCTCAAGGGAATATCAGAAGGAGGGAGAAAAGAACTTTCTCATCTACAGGGACCTTATCCTAGAAAAGCTAAGTTCTCTGAGTGAGGGTTCACTGGTGCAAAAGCAGCAGACTAGAAGGCAATGTTATGAAACTGCTTGACAGTCTAGTGAGTTGGCAACAACCCAAGATATGTTGAGAAGCATGCGGTAAGGTATGCAGAGCATGATGAATGCAGAGTATGCTGTATGCAGAGCATGCTGTATGTAGAGCATGTTGTATGCATAGCATGCTGAAAGCAGAGCATGCTGTATGCAGAGCATGTTGTATGCAGAGCATGCTGAATGCAGAGCATGCTGAATGCTGAGCATGTAGTAAGCAGAGCCTGCTGTAAGCAGAGCCTGCTGTAAGGAAAGCAGAGCGTGTGCATGGCGTTTAACATTTCTCAGAAATTCCATGACCAGTGCTAGAGTGCTTTATGCATGCTTGCATGGGATTTAAAAATCAACATAATGTTTACCTTACATTCATAACTCATGATTCATATTGTTGCCATGGTTAGAAAATGGAGGTAAGGTATGCTGAACAGCAGAGTCAGAACGAGCTGGAACAACAACAGTGGAAGGTGCAGAATCAGGGTGCACGGGTTGAGCTCGGTGCAGCAGCTGAGGAGACTGACTCACAGGTGGAAGAGGTTGTACCTCCACCGAGAGTTGCACCACCGGTGGAGCAGCCAGGGGAGGAGGAGGAAGAGTGGGGTAATCCTCCTGATCCCAAACCGAAGGTTGCCTTAAAGAAGGCTGAGGCTGAACAACACTGGGAACAGCGAACACAGAAAGAGGTTCAACATCGTACGCCTGGCAGATGGTGCTGCGACTGGGTGCAGCGAGTGCAGGCGGGTTGAGCACAGGCTGAAAGGGTGCAGGGGAGGTGCAACACTCTCAGCCCGACACTCACACAACAGGTCCGAAAGCTGTGCTTGCATGGACTGTAGTAGAGTCTACAACATCGTACGCCTGGCAGATGGTGCTGCGACTGGGTGCAGCGAGTGCAGGCGGGTTGAGCACAGGCTGAACGGGTGCAGGGGAGGTGCAACACTCTCAGCCCGACACTCACACAACAGGTCCGAAAGCTGTGCTTGCATGGACTGTAGTAGAGTCTACAACATCGTACGCCTGGCAGATGGTGCTGCGACTGGGTGCAGCGAGTGCAGGCGGGTGCAGCACAGGCTGAACGGGTGCAGCCGGTTGGTGCACCACCGGTGCAGGCGGGTGCAGCACAGGCTGAACGGGTGCAGGCGGTTGGTGCACCACCGGTGCAGGAGGAGGAGGAGGTGCAACACTCTCAGCACGACACTCACGCATCAGGTCCGAAAGCTGTGCTTGCATGGACTGTAGTAGAGTCCACAACATCGTACGCCTGGCAGGTGGTACTGCGATCAGGCGGAGCGAGCATAGGGGGGGGGAGTGTAGGCGCACTCTCAGCCCGACAAACTGATGACTGAGGAGAGACAGAGCTAACCCAATGACTGCATCCGGGTTGTTGAACTTTACTTCGTACGTCTGGCATAGGTCTGGACTTTACGTTTAAGAGGTCTTGAGACCTGAGACCAGCGTAACTCTGCCTTTATTTTCTCCTCTAAATCTCTTCTGCAGACGAGCAAAATAAGGGCTCAATCGTCTGCGGGTGGGAGTGACGGTCTCGGTAAGACACGCCCACAACCACCGAGGATACTTCTGTGCGCCGATCAAGGCCTGCCGAACCCTTATGCCCTTCGACATTGCTTCTCCCCTGGGCTTGGGAGCTTGCAAGAGGTCCCGGACTGGGAGGACGACTGGCGCGCACAAAAGTACCCTCACGCATAACACTGACATACTTTGCACTAATCACTTATCACTTTGATTTCTGTTTGCACTTATTTCACTGAACTCGAAACTTTAAGTGGTTTGTACCTGAAACACGCAATTCTATCCTTCTCAAAAGTTAGTAATTGCGAAAACAGAATTACAATGTAACAGAAAAATCTAATGAAAGAAAATTCAGTGGCTGGAAAGAGACTAAACACTAGATCACTCTAGAAACGTTTAGTTTCTTCCCCTAAAGAGACTAGGGATAAGAGCAAAACGATAACGACGTTACTCGTACGCCTGGCAGGCTTGAGGGAAACGTTTATCCTCTTTCTCCCTCCGTCTCTATCTCTCTCTCTCTCTCTCTCTCTCTCTCTCTCTTGACTTAGAACCTGAGAGAAGAGCCCAATCATATATATCGTTAAAACATATTATTGTTAAAGGAAAAAACTGAAATATTTCCCAAAAAGAAAAGTTCCTTATTAGGATCAAAACCATTAAGTTAAGAAAGAATGAACAAAACGCTAGAAACGGTTACTCTTTACTGCAATGTGAAACCGTGAACATTCTTTCTCTATCGTAACGATAGAGTGCAAGTTGAAACGTTCTGAACGTCAACAACTGCCGAGACAAACAAAACGTTAGTTCAACTTTGAAAAAATACGAGACTATCAAAGAAATTCTTTCAAAGACCTTAAAATAGCATAATATGTTAACAGGTAAAACCGAAATGACGGGCTCACGATAATTAACTTCGGTACCAAGAAAAGACCGCCTACTATTAGGAAGGTCGAATATAAACAAATATAAAAATTAATTTTAATAAGTTTATAATAAAAGGAAGTTAATCGAAGAGGCCTATAAGAGGCGGAGAGATATAAAATAAATCTATAACTTTTGTTAAGCAAAATTAAGAAAGAGAGTCTATACTCTCTTAGACACCAACACTTCCGTCTAAGGGAAGGGTCGGCCATTGAAAGGTGAACGAGAGTTCATACTCTCTTCGTCACCATAATTAATCAAATTAATTCCAAAAGCTAACTAAGCTAATATAGAAGTTTCCAGTAAAGCGACAGCCGAAATCAAAGAGAAATACTTCACCAAAGTCGTGAAAATACTCCAAGAACATAAGCGTATCCCAGAACGTCTTGTCAGAAGCACGACAGAGGAATAATTGAGGAGGTGTCAACAAGAAGTACTTGAGTACCTGGCCACAGGTGGCGCTGGTAAGAACACCCCCTTCTAGTATTGTGATAGCTGGCGTATCCCTCCATAGAATTCTGTCGGGCAACAGAGTTGACAGCTACATGATTATCGGGTAAGTTTAATATTGAAAATAAGGCTGTTTGAGTAATTTTAAAAAAATATACTGCAAAATTTAATTGAAAAAAAATAACCCTTGGGGGTTAAGAGTTGGAAATTTCCAAATAGGCTGGGGGTAAAAGGGGTAACTGTACCTGAGATGCTGAGCGAAGCATCGCCAGTATAACGCCGACTCGGGTCGCAGCTGACCGTACTCTATGATGCGCTTGTCGGCGTCGAGTCCGAAATTCTCCGCCATGTCGGCGAAAGAGTTTTCTCTGAACAAGGTCGTCAGAACCAGCTCGGCCTCGGCAACGGACGCTTCTACGTCCAAGCAGGACAGCAAGTCCAGAACGCTGCTGTTGACCATGCGCAGCCACGACTGAATCAGCCCCTTTTCTACAGCCTTACGCACCGATTCGCAGCGATCCTTGAGCCCCTCGGATATCAAACGGACTCTCTGGGCAATTGACAGCGATCTGATGTGCACTTTCTGTGCCAGCACTTTGAAGGCCTGGAAAAAAGTTAGAAAAGTAGAAAATATTAGTACCATTTAAAGGATTAAAGGCCGCTCATGAGTGGAAGAGGCAAGGGACAATGACATTGCCCTGTCGAGCAGGACAATGCCCTAGAGACTGACCATATATACATATGATCAGCGCCAAAGGCCCCTCTCCACCCAAGCTGGGACCAGGGAGGGCCAGTTAAAATTACAGACGTATAAGATATTTTCCAGATACACACAATCTTAATTTTCAAATGAAAATATCATTATTCCAATTCACTATCTTCAAGACATTTTTGGAGTATCTTAATTAAAAAAAAATTGAAAGAAATTGAATTATGAATCAACTTCACATCAAACAATATATAAATGGAATTACTTTTGCCCTAAGCAAAAGTGACAAGTATTTTTTTTTTCTAATTTCATTTCATTAATAAATGTCACTGGATGACAGGTTTAAAAGCACAGCTGTGAAACATTCATTTCTAATGATCTAGTATAAAATAAAAATGTTCGAACATCATATAAATTTCTTTTATGTTTTAAAACATCTGTGATGTTATCAGCATCACTATTTAAGACATCTTCAGGGAGCCTTGAGAAAAAAGCTGTTGAAACCCTTGGGCTTAAAGCATCTAGCTTTTTCAACTACAGTTGTAGCTTAGCTAGTAATAATAATCAAACATACCTCCCGTCTCACAACGTTGTTTACGTCCCGCGTGCGTTCCAACACATCCGGCAAAGTCTGGAACGATATGGCTATCCCCGACAAGACAGCTCGACGTACGTCATGATTGGGGTCCATAGACAGATGATACCTGTATGCTGAGAGAAATAAGACACTGGATGACTGTGACAAGTGATGCCCTGGGATGAGTACACTTGTAAAATGCCCTGTTTAAATAACACACTAACTCTATAATGAGGCAAATCTTGCTGATGTAAAAACACCAACAATTATAGCAAGTATTGTATTGTTCCTTTGTCGATGTCTCACAGGATGTAGATACAGGGGAGGAGGTTCCTAGCCCCCTCGTCCCGTCCCTTTTAGTTGCCTCTTACGACACGCAGGGATAAAGTTGGCACTATTTTAATTGTTTTTATGCCCCCGCTGGGAGGAACGTAGAGAGTAGAGGTCCCCTTTTTTGTTTTGTTTCATTTGTTGATGTCGGCTACCCCCCAAAATTGGGGGAAGTGCCTTGGTATATGTATGTATTGTATTGTTGACTTCATTAATTCTGGTACGTTTCACAGTGCACTTCGAGGAGAGCTAGCAACTTTACATTGTGACAGGTAAGCTGTCCTTCGCAAAAGAGAAACTGCTGGCAACGATGCATGTAAAAAAAAGCTGCTGAACTTTTAAATAAATGATTAAAAAGAATTTTCATTAATATTACAAAGTGCTGTTAAGTAAACAACAATATTTATTCTACAGCACTTCATAAAATTAATAGAAATGCTTTTAAAAATGCTTTTGATCACTACTTTCAAGCTCAGGTACTTTTTTTAAAAGGCAAAGTTGCCAAAAAGTTTCTCTTGAGTAAATTACAGCGGTAGCATGTTCGCCTATTATTCGCATGGCAGCAGATCGATCCCAGCTCAGGAACCGGGAGTTTAAGCTGTTTACTGGGGAGGCCACTATTCTGATGAAACTGGAACTGAAACCAGGCACCTTTACCTTTTACCTTTACCTCCTTAGCTTTCAGTGAAGCATACCGGAATTAACGAAGCCAACTGTACGTCAAGTTATATGACAGTTTTTACACTATAATAATAAGTACTGTACAGTAAATGGCTCCTTCAAAAAGTAATCATGATTAACCTCAGAAATTCAAACTTCTCGCAAATATTTTTATATTGAACAGGTTGACTATAGTCCATTTCTTTTAGCGAGGCAGATTTGCACCGACTCGCAGCGGTGCCCTTTTAGCTTGGAAAAGTTTTCTGATCGCTGATTGATTAGAATTCTAATCAATCAGCGATCAGGAAACTTTTCCGAGCTAACAGGGCACCGCTGCGAGTCGGTGCAAATATGCATCGCTAAAAGAAATCGACTATAGTCTCTCTCTTCAGAGTTTATATATGACAGATTTATTTTAACATTACTTTTCTTAGGATATCGAATCATTTTCATTCATTACGTGGACTGTTCCTATACGATTTAATTCCTTATTTCTTTTCCTCGCTGGGATATTTTTTCCTGTTGGAATCCTTGGGCTTATAGCATCTTGCTTTTCCAACTAGGGCTGTACCTTAAGATGATAATAATGATAATGATAACAGTAATAATAATAATGTACTGTACGCTTACCTTTCAGGACGGGACAGTCCTTATTCCTGGGGTCCTGAAGCCGAGCCAGAGCAAGCACAGCTTGCACTCTGACGGAGGCCACCTTGTCTTGCAGTCGCTGCAGCATCGTGTCGTAAATACTGCTAAACAACTCGTCGTCGATCACGGCCTCTTCTCCCATGTTGTTTAGAATCTTGTTGATGAGCTGACAGACACGAAATCGAACGGCCTGGCTGTTCGCTTCGTGGATCTATAAATATGTTATTTTTATTAGTAAAATAAATTTTTGAATATACTTACCCGGTGATCATATAAGCTGTCAGCTCTGCTGCCCGACAGAAAAACCTAAGGACAAAATACGCCAGCGATCGCTATACAGGTGGGGGTGTACATCAACAGCGCCATCTGTCGCGCAGGTACTCAAGTACTCCATGTAAACACAGAACCAATTTTCTCCTCGGTCCACTGGGTCTCTATTGGGGAGGAAGGGAGGGTCCTTTAATATATAATCACCGAGTAAGTATATTCAAAAATTTATTTTATTAATAAAAATAACATTTTTCAATATTAAACTTAGCCGGTGATTATATAAGCTGATTCACAACCATGGGGGTGGGTAGAGACCAGCATTACTTGTTTACATTATTATGAGCTAAGTATTTTGTATTTCATTTTAGCAGTTATTCAAAATAACAAACATAAAATAAATAAGTACCTGGTAAGGAAGTCGACTTGAACAATTACTCTGCCTTTTTAAGTACTGTACGTCTTCCTTACTGAGCCTCGCGATCCTCATAGGATGCTGAGCGACTCCTAGGAGCTGAAGTATCAAGGGTTGCAACCCATACTAAAGGACCTCATCAAAACCTCTAATCTAGGCGCTTCTCAAGAAAAGAATTTGACCACCCGCCAAATCAACCAGGTTGCGAAAGGCTTCTTAGCCTTCCGGACAACCCAAAAACAACAATAAAAAACATTTCAAGAGAAAGATTAAAAAGGTTATGGAATTAGGGGAATGTAGTGGTTGAGCCCTCGCCCACTACTGCACTCGATGCTACGAATGGTCCCAGGGTGTAGCAGTTCTCGTAAAGAGACTGGACATCTTTAAGATAAAAAGACGCGAACACTGACTTGCTTCTCCAATAGGTTGCGTCCATTATACTCTGCAGAGATCTGTTTTGTTTGAAGGCCACTGAAGTTGCGACAGCTCTAACTTCATGTGTCCTTACCTTCAGCAAAGCATGGTCTTCCTCATTCAGATGGGAATGAGCTTCTCGTATCAACAGTCTGATATAATAGGAAACTGCATTCTTCGACATAGGTAAAGAAGGTTTCTTAATAGCACACCATAAAGCTTCTGACTGTCCTCGTAAAGGTTTAGTTCGTCTTAAATAGAACTTAAGAGCTCTAACAGGGCATAAGACTCTTTCTAGTTCATTTCCAACCAAATTAGAAAGGCTTGGAATATCGAACGATTTCGGCCAAGGACGAGAAGGTAGTTCGTTTTTGGCTAGAAAACCAAGCTGTAAAGAACATGTAGCCGTTTCAGATGAAAATCCGATGTTCCTGCTGAAGGCGTGTATCTCACTGACTCTTTTAGCTGTTGCTTAGCAGACGAGGAAAAGAGTCTTTAAAGTGAGATCTTTAAAGGAGGCTGATTGTAGTGGCTCGAACCTTTCTGACATAAGGAATCTTAGTACCACGTCTAAATTCCAACCTGGTGTGGCCAAACGACGCTCCTTCGAGGTCTCAAAAGACTTAAGGAGGTCCTGTAGATCTTTGTTGTTGGAAAGATCTAAGCCTCTGTGATGGAAGACTGCTGCCAACATGCTTCTGTAACCCTTGATCGTGGGAGCTGAAAGAGATCTTTCCTTCCTCAGGTATAAAAGGAAGTCAGCTATTTGAGTTACAGAGGTACTGGTTGAGGATACTGATACCAACTTGCACCAGCTTCGAAAGACTTCCCACTTCGACTGGTAGACTCTAAGAGTGGATGTCCTCCTTGCTCTAGCAATCGCCCTGACTGCCTCCTTCGAAAAGCCTCTAGCTCTCGAGAGTCTTTCGATAGTCTGAAGGCAGTCAGACGAAGAGCGTGGAGGCTTGGGTGTACCTTCTTTACGTGTGGCTGACGTAGAAGGTCCACTCTTAGAGGAAGAGTTCTGGGAACGTCCACCAGCCATTGCAGTACCTCGGTGAACCATTCTCTCGCGGGCCAGAGGGGAGCAACCAACGTCAACCTTGTCCCTTCGTGAGAGGCGAACTTCTGCAGTACCTTGTTGACAATCTTGAATGGGGGGAATGCATAAAGGTCTAGATGGGACCAATCCAGTAGAAAAGCATCTATATGAACTGCTGCTGGGTCCGGGATTGGCGAGCAATAATTTGGGAGCCTCTTGGTCATAGAGGTTGCAAAGAGATCTATGGTAGGTTGGCCCCATGTGGCCCATAGTCTCTTGCATACATTCTTGTGAAGGGTCCATTCTGTTGGAATGATTTGACCCTTCCGACTGAGGCGGTCCGCCATGACATTCATGTTGCCTTGAATGAACCTCGTTACTAGAGACAGGTTTAGATCTCTTGACCAGGTGAGGAAGTCCCTTGCGATCTCGTACAACGTCATAGAATGGGTCCCTCCTTGCTTGGAGATGTACGTCAAGGCCGTGGTGTTGTCGGAGTTCACCTCCACCACCTTGCCTAGAAGGAGGGACTTGAAGCTTTTCAAGGCCAGGTGAACTGCCAGTAGCTCCTTGCAGTTGATATGTAACGTTTTTTGCTCCGAGTTCCAAGTGCCCGAGCATTCCCGACTGTCTAATGTCGCACCCCAGCCCGTGTCCGATGCGTCCGGGAAGAGAACGTGGTTGGGGGTCTGAACAGCCAGGGGCAGACCCTCTCTGAGGTTGATGTTGTCCTTCCACCAAGTCAGTGATGACTTCATCTTCTCGGAAATAGGGATCGAGACCGCTTCTAGCGTCTTGTCCTTTCTCCAGTGAACAGCTAGGTGAAATTGAAGGGGACGGAGGTGCAGTCTCCCTAACGCAATGAACTGGTCCAGTGATGAGAGCGTCCCTATCAGACTCATCCACTGTCTGACTGAACATCGGTCCTTCTTTAGCATGTTCTGGATGCATCCTTGGGCTTGACTTATTCTGGGAGCCGACGGAAAAGCCCGAAAAGCTTGACTGTGAATCTCCATCCCTAGGTACACTATAGTTTGGGATGGGACCAGTTGGGACTTTTCCATATTGACCAGGAGACCCAATTCCTTGGTCAGATCTAGAGTCCACTTTAGATTCTCCAGACAGCGACGACTGGACGAAGCTCTTAGATGCCAGTCGTCCAAATAGAGGGAGGCTCTGATGTCTGCTAAATGCAGGAATTTGGCAATATTCCTCATCAGTTTCGTAAAGACAAGAGGCGCCGTGCTTAGGCCAAAGCACAGGGCTTGAAATTGGTGGACAACCTTCCCGTAAACGAACCTTAGAAAAGGTTGGGAATCTAGGTGGATGGGGACGTGAAAGTAAGCGTCCTTGAGGTCTAAAGAGACCATCCAGTCTTCCTTCCTGACCGCTGCTAGAACAGACTTTGTCGTCTCCATGGCGAACGTCTGCTTTGTGACAAAGACATTCAGAGCACTGACGTCTAGCACCGGTCTCCACCCTCCTGTCTTCTTTACCACTAAGAAGAGACGGTTGTAGAAGCCCGGGGATTGATGGTCCCGGACTTTGACTACCGCTCCCTTTTCTAGTAAGAGAGACACCTCTTGCTTCAAAGCTAGTCTCTTGTCCTCCTCTCTGTACCTGGGAGAGAGGTCGATGGGAGTCGTTGCTAGAGGGGGCTTGCGCAAGAATGGGATCTTGTACCCTTCTCTGAGCAACTTCACAGATTGTGCATCTGCGCCCCTGTTCTCCCAGGACTGCCAGTAGTTCTTGAGTCTGGCTCCCACTGCTGTCTGAAGAAGGTGGCAGTCAGACTCTGCTTCTAAAGGACTTGGTACCTTTCTTTTTACTCCCACGTTTCCCTTCTGCACGAGCACCTCCTCTGCTGGAGGCTCTGCCACGAAAGGGCGGAATAAATCTTGACGCTGGAGTATCCATCCTGGGTCTAGACACGGTAGGCAAAGGGGTGGCTTTGCGTGCAGATGACGCAACCAGGTCATGCGTGTCTTTTTGAATCAAGGAGGCAGCAATCTCCTTGATCAACTCCTCTGGGAAAAGGCACTTCGAGAGAGGAGCAAACATAAGCTCCGATTTCTGACATTGTGTCACTCCAGCTGACAAGAAGGAGCAAAGGTTTTCCCGTTTCTTGAGGACCCCGGAAACGAACGAAGCCGCAAGCTCACTGGAACCGTCCCGTACGGCCTTGTCCATGCAGGACATAATGAGCATGGAAGTTTCCTTGTCAGAAGGGGAGGTCTTCCTGCTCAACGCTCCCAAACACCAATCCAAAAAGTTAAACACTTCGAAGGCTCTGAACACTCCTTTCATCAGATGGTCTAAATCTGAAGGAGTCCAACAAATCTTGGAGCGTCTCATGGCCAGCCTGCGGGGAGAGTCTACTAGACTTGAGAAGTCGCCCTGGGCAGAGGCAGGAACTCCCAAGCCGAGAACTTCTCCCGTGGCATACCAGACGCTCGATCTGGAAGTGAGTTTCGCAGGGGGAAACAAGAATGCTGTCTTCCCAAGGTGCTTTTTGGACTGCATCCAATCTCCCAACACTCTTAAAGCTCTCTTGGACGAGCGGGCGAGGACGAGCTTCGTAAAGGCAGGCGCGGATGACTGCGTGCCTAAAGCGAACTCAGATGGAGGAGAGCGTGGGGCTGCAGAAACAAACTGATCAGGATACATATCCTTGAACAGTGCAAGAACTTTCCTAAAGTCCAAGGAGGGAGGCGTGGTCTTGGGTTCGTCGATGTCCGTGTGCGGGTCGTCAAGGTGTGCAGCGTCGTCATCATCAGAGAGTCCATCGTTTGAATGCTGAGGAGGAAGCGGCAAAGGAGTAGGAATTGGCTGGTCAGCTGAGTCCGGCAGCACGGGTGCATGCGTGACTGCACTGGACGCAACGTCATGGAACTGTTGGCCAGTCTGTGAGCTGGCAACAACCATAGCTGCGCGGGGGCGCAAAGCGTCTACTCCTGACTGTCTAGTCTGCTGTGGGCGAGTAGTGGTAACCACAGTGGGTTGCGGAGGTTGACGCACCGCGTCAAAACAAAACAACTTAGGTTGTTGTTGTAACTCGCGAACGTCAACGGAGGGTTCCGTGCGTCGCTGAACGTCAACATGCGGCTGGCAGGGTACACTGCGCATGGGTGGCGGGACTCTCACAGCTGGAGTGCGGGAGAAGGTAGCCTCAGCGTCAACTGGACGCACAACCGTGGTTGGTTGTAGGCTAACGGGTGCAGCGTCAACCTTCTCCGCACGAAAGTCCTGCATTAAAGATGTTAATTGTGTCTGCAGCAAAGACCACTTAGGGTCTACAGTAGCAGGTGCGGCAACAGACGGTGTTACTGCCTGTTGCGGTACCGCTTTGCCTCTCTTAGGAGGTGTGCAGTCATCGGAAGACTGCAGCGAGTCCGAACTGACCCAGTGGCTACAACTGGGCCGTTGGACTTGCGCGGAAGGGACCTTGCGTTTGAGAGGTCGTGAGACCTTGGTCCATTGTTTCTTCCGAGAAACATCTTCCGCAGACGAGGAATAAATGGGCTCTCTCGTCTTCTTGTGGGTGGGGCGATCTTGGCAAGATACGTCCGAAACCACGGAGGGAACGTCTGTCCGCTGATTAAAGCCTGTCGAACCCTTTGGTCGTACGACATTGCTTCTCCCCTGGGCTTGGGAGCTTGCAAGAGGTCCCGGACTGGGAGGACGACAGGCACGAACAGACGCACCCTCAAGCGCAACACTAACACTTTCCACAACACTACCACTCACTTTGTCACTACCCACTGCACTCTTACCCTTCAACTCCTTGACGTCTGCCATGAGTTGGTTACGGTCACTCGCCAATGACTCGACTCTCTCACCCAGAGCCTGGATGGCACGCATCATATCTGCCATCGAAGGTTGTTGAGTGCTAGAAGGGGGATCAGGAGCAACCACTACAGGGGAAGGATTAGGTTGTGGGGCATGGGGAGAGGAAAAATCAATGGAGCGAGATGAACTTCTCCTGACTCTATCTCTCTCTAGCCTACGTGAATATTTCAGGAATTCGAGAAAATCGAATTCCGAAAGCCCAACGCATTCCTCACATCGATCTTCCAATTGACAGGTTTTACCCCGACAATTGGAACAAATGGTGTGCGGATCGATAGAGGCCTTCGGAAGACGCCTTGAACAGTCCCTAGCACTACACTTTCTGTATTTAGGGACTTGAGAAGGGTCAGCCATCTTGAATTAGTCAAAGGGGAATTCAAAATCTATCCAAGTCGTCAACAAATAATCCAAAATTCAATCAAAGAATGCAAGGAAGTATTGAAGATAACCTCTGCAAAGCGAAAGCTAATAACTAGAAATGTGTACTTCACCAAAATCTGTGAAAACCAATCCAGTAAGCAACAGCGTATTTAGTAGGTCTTGCCGGTGGCACGACAGAGAGAAAATTGGTTCTGTGTTTACATGGAGTACTTGAGTACCTGCTTGACAGATGGCGCTGTTGATGTACACCCCCTACCTGTATAGCGATCGCTGGCGTATTTTGTCCTTAGGTTTTTCTGTCGGGCAGCAGAGCTGACAGCTTATATGATCACCGGCTAAGTTTAATATTGAAAAATAGGGAAATTAGTTCGTGTTGATCTAGAACGAGCACTTGGCAGAGCGCATACCTTCGCCACTGTTTCTTATGTCACCAAGAAAGTTAACCCTTTTACCCCCAGGCTCTTTGGAAATTTCCCACCCTTAACCCCCAAGGGGTTATTTTTTTCCCAGCACATTTTGCAGTATATTTTTCTTAAATTGCTCTAACAGCCTTAATTTTTGTCATAGAGAGGTCAGGTTGGTCTCATTCTCTTGGAAAATGCCTGAATTTTCTCAAAAAATTATCAAAAATATGAAAAAATAAATTTTTATAGCATTTTTTTTTCAAGGACGTACCGGTACGTCCATGGGGTAAAGGGATGAGTTTTGTGAAACGTACCAGTACGTCCTTTGGGGGGTAAAAGGGTTAATGATGTGGGTACAAGTCCTCAGCTTACAAACTTAATTGCTTCCAAGAAGGTGTTTGTAACTCAAATTCTGTTAAATTTTGGCCTTAAGTAGGTCTAACCTGAATCCCATGCCTATGATTTTCGGCTACAAAAGTCCATAAATAGTCAGGTTTCATATGAAATAGATCTCAGGTTATTATACATGTCATTTTGTTTACTATATCTAATGACATAATATTGTTTTCTTACAGTATTTTTCTATCTTATTTTTGTTAATTTCAGTTGAATTTGTGTTTGTATCTCTGAATGTTTGCAAGTCAAAAGTTTGTAAGTCAAATGTTTGTAAGTCAAAAGTTTCTAAGTCAAATATTTGTAAGTCAAAAGTTTGCTAGTCAAATGTTTGTAAGTCAAAAGTTTGCGAGTCAAATGTTTGTAAGTCAAAAGTTTGTAAGTCAAAAGTTTGCAAGTCAAATGTTTGTAAGTCAAAAGTTTGCAAGTCTAAAGTTTGTAAGTCAAATATTTGTAAGTCAAATGTTTGTAAGTCAAATGTTTGCAAGTCAAAAGTTTGCAAGTCAAATGTTTGCGAGTCAAATGTTTGCAAGTCAAAAGTTTGCAAGTCAAAAGTTTGCAAGTCAAATGTTTGCTAGTCAAAAGTTTGCAAGTCAAATATCTGTAAGTCAAATGTTAGTAAGTCAAAAGTTTGTAAGTCAAATGTTTATAAGTCAAAAGTTTGTAAGCCAAATGTTTGTAAGTCAAAAGTTTGTAAGCCAAATGTTTGTAAGTCAAAAGTTTGTAAGTCAAATGTTTGTAAGTTAGGGACCTTCTGTATTTAAACCCAAAACACATATATCACAACATAAGCAATTAAATCATGCACATTCTGACACCAATTTCGTACAAATCAGATAAATATTGGCAACAATATGGCAAAAAGAAGTTTTTTACCTCCGTGACCTTGGCCTTGACTTTTGACCCAATCACTCTCAAAATCTAATCAAAATGTCCTTAGATTATGGCCAATCATCCCATCAAAATTCCATGAGATTTGATGAAATTTTTTTGAGTTATACAAATCATAAACACACAAACAGACATACAAATACTGTATATAAATACACAAACAAGTGTAATGAAATCATTATATCATGTTGTATATCACAAGATAGGCAATTTAATTATGCACATTTTGGCGCTAGTTTCAGGCAAATCAGATAAAAATTGACAGCGATATGGCAAAATGACATTCTTTACCTTGTCGTGACCTTGACCTTTTGACCCAATCACTTCCAAAATCTAATAAAATTGTCCTTTGATTAAGGAAAATCGTCCCACCAAATTTCATGGGATTCAATAAATAGATTTTGAGTTATGAGAATCACAAACACACAGACATACAAACATACACCTATCAAAACATAACCTTCGCTGCAACGAAGTTGGTGAAGGTAAAATAAGCTAAAAGTTAAACCACATGATGTAGCTATCGACTCACGTTAAGAAGAAATTCAATCAGGCGAACCAAAAACATATCGGTTTCATCTTCCTCCTCTTCGTCCTCGTCCCTTTCGGCGTTTTCTTTGTTGCCCGAAACGTCTTTTCTCATCGTGGCAAACTTCGCGACGAAGTTCAACGTCCTTTCTACGGCGGGCTGCTTATCTCCGTGGATTAAACTTCTCTTCAGCAAATTGGTAAAATTGGCAACGAAGGTATCGAGGTCACTCTGTAATTGGAGAAATAATGTACATGACACAGTTGTAATGCTACGCATATTTAATCTTGCTACTGCGATTAATATGGGAAACATAAGGCAATGCATACTTTCTATTTATGATGAGATTCCTTAATTTCTAACCTTAATGTTTACGAAAAAGCATTAAATTTAGGCTAAAATGTCTCTTATACATTCACTTAAAACTGGGTCTTTAACAAAAAAATTTTGGTCCAAGAAAAAATAGTGAATAAAAAGCCATAATTTTCTATCCCGCCGTTAACCCTACATAAAGAGGTCAGTTGCCTCATGCACCCTCTCCGATGCAGCCTCTTCCACCAAACCTCTTCTCTCCATATCATCCTTCACTTTATCTCGTCATCTAATCCTCTGCCTCCATCTCGATTATTTGATAATCGATTTGATAAGCACTAAACGGTACGTACTTATAAGTAGGTCATTCACAAAGATTACTCAGTACCTTATTATGCAATGCAACCAACTGCTTCAAAATTCTCGGATGCGAGGACATCGACCGTTGACAGTCGGCAAACGCTTGCGCGAGGGACCCCATCTGAAAAGTGAAATAAGGATTAAGTAATACAGTGAAAATATAAGTATATTATCATTATTATCACTAGCTAAGTTACAACCCTAGTTAGAAAAGCAGGATGCTATAAGCCCCAGGGCCCCAGCAGCAAAAAAATAGCCCAGTGAGGAAAGGAAATAAGGAAATAAATAAACTATATGAGAAGTTATGAACAAATAAATATTTTAAGAGTAGTATCAACATTAAAACATCTTTTATTTCTAAATTATACAAATAAACTATACAAACACACACCTCGGTGGTCCAACAATCATCATACGCATAATTAGAAATATCATTTGTATTATCATTATCAAAATCCCAAATGAAATGGGGAAAAGAACGATGTTAATTCTAATAGTCAGGCCTTCTCCATAATGAGGTTCAATTACTACACCGTACTCCAGAAGTTTTATTCCAGCTGTGGCCAAGATGTGGAATGATCTTCCAAATCAGGTAGTTGAATCGGTGGGACTTCGAAGGTTCAAACTTTGAGCAAATATTTTCATCACTAGGCTATTTTTCCCTGTTGGAGCCCTTGGGCTTATAGCATCCTGTTTTTTCAACTACATCTATAGCTTAGGTAATAATAATAATAATGATAATAATAATAATAATAATAATAACAATAATAATAATAGTGATAAGTCCTTGAGTTCCAATAGTAAAGCAATTCAGTACGGGAAAAGAAAGATAATAATGAGATAAATAAAATCAGGATAAAATAAAAATATAAATAAATAAGTGATAAACTACAAAACAATGATCCAAGTCATCAAGCTCAAAAAGAAAAAAAAAATTATATTATGAATTTCTGAATATCAAAAGATTCAATAATCTAAACTTTTATCAAAATTTCATCAAGAAGAAAATTCATGACAAGTATGTGTGGACTAAATATAAAAAGATTTGGTTAAGGGCAATATAATTGTCTTTCTGGTATGGGATTTAGTCTAATCTTAATAAAATTTTATATATAAAATGATCTTTATATAAAAATTATAAGAAAAATTATAATTTCTCAAAGATTGAGCAAATTATAAACATTTAATAGATTACGGAAAAAATCCATTGGGTGAGATATAAAAAAATTGATCAGCTAATGTTACAAATGCTACCCCGTAATTTATTGCCGTTATGCAAGTACTGTACCCAAAATACGAACACAAGTAGTTGCGAATATAGCACTTATGATTGCAAAATTATAATGGATATAAAAGATCAAACCACACTGTCGTACATATAGGTATTTCTTATGATTGCAAAATTATAATGTATATAAAAGATCAAACCACACTGTCGTACATATAGGTATTTCTTATGATTGCAAAATTATAATGTATATAAAAGATCAAACCACACTGTCGTACATATAGGTATTTCAGGAATATACATAAATATGGGGTGTAAGACAGCGGCTATCTGAAAGTATGATGACGGTTGACTAAAAATACAGTAGTGTAAGGGGTAATATCACGATAGAGTCCCACCCAGCGCCATTACTGCTTGCCAGTACATAGGAGCTTAGATTATTTTTTCGCGACCGAAGCAAATGCACGACGAAGCAAAAAACCACTAGACTCTATCGAAATATTACCGAAATCTAATGGTTTTTGCTCCGCCGTGCGCTCCCTTCGCTCACAAAAAAAGAAAAACATCGAGCTCCTATGTACTGGCAAAAGGGGATGGCATTGGGCTGGACTGTACCTTAATATAATCAAGAAATGGGGGTCGCAAAAGGGCGTTAGCCCCCTGTTAGGTAAGTAGGTAAGGACACGTAGGTTAGGTTAGGTGGAAAAGTATATGTTAGCTGGTGTCAATTTTTTGGAGCCTTTGTATATCAGCGGCCAGTTCCTCACAAGTTCATTAGAAATGGACATCAACTTAAACTTTACCCCCTAATCTAACCTACATACCGTGTCCTTAACTACTTACCTAACGGGGGGCTAACGCCCCCTTGCGACGCCCCTTACACTGCCGTATTCTATATTAGACATAACAATACACACAGGTGGCCGCTATCAAACATACATCCCAATTTTTCTATGCAAGCGGAAGGAACTGGCCATTAGTATACAAGGGTTCTACAATTATTTGCACCGTTGCCGATCAGGACTAGAGAATGTTGAAACTTTACAGAACCCCGTTCCCAACTTATCTGAAGGATGCTAGGACCTACCTTCAAATCCACCCAAACTAAGATACCTTTTGAGTATGGAAATTGCATCCTACCGAGTTTAGAAGGGACGGTGCACGAGTAAATATTTACCCCAATTGTCTTGATACTAGACAACGAGTAGGTTCAACAGTTGTATTAAGGTTTAGGAACAAAGTTAATGATATATTATGCTTATTATTCGTTAAATTAGGTAAATATTTCCCAATTGATGTATTTAACAGAAAATTTAACTTTCAATGCATACCGTACATTACTTATATCAATTACCTTAGCTTACATTAAAATATTAGAATAAGTTATTTTCTAGCTAATTTGTTCTCAAACAATCAAAAATATTACCTTTTTATATCCAGTAACGTCGGTATCTTTCGGCATTCAAAAATAATTCAGATATATAAAGGGAAAAAACAAAAATTGTTTTTGTTTTGAAAATAGCTCGAGATTTTAACCGCCAATCGTAGTAACAGTAGTAGTACTTTCATTCATAGATTTTGTAACGGCTCTCTATCTCATTCTCATAGGAGAATGATTTTATTTAAAGGTTTAAAGGCTACTCATGAATGGCAGAGAGAAAGGGACATTAACATTGCCCAAATCAAGCAGGACAATGCCCTAGAGACTAATCATATTACATATGATCAACGCCTAAGCTAGGAGCAAGGAGGGCCAAGCAATGGCTGATGATGATTCAGCAGGTAGATCTATGGGCTCCCCCAAACACCCTATATTTAGCTCACAAGAATGGTGAGGTTGCAGCTACCAAAGAAACTTACGAGTTTGATCCGGGCTCGAACCCCAGTCTGGCATTCACCGGTCAGGAACGTTACCACATTGGCCACTACATCTGCATATTTTACCTATCTATTTTATTTTTTAATTTAAGAATGAAGTCTCCAAAAATAATTAAATCATTTTTAAAACTTTTAATGAAGAAAATCTAAAATTTTATGAAGGAAACAGAACAAGAAAATCACCTTATATTTAAAGGTCAGATTTTGTCAGTCGTCTTTATCTTGAGCTTTTAATTCAATACTTCATTCATCATCTCCTACTTCACGCTTCATAGTCCTCAGCCATGTACGTCTGGATCCTCCAACTCTTCTAGTGCCTTGTGAAGCCAAGTTGAAAGTTTGGTGAACTAATCTCTCTTTGGTAGTGCGAAGAGCATACCCAAACCATCTTTATCTACCCCTTATCATAATCTCATCCACATATGGCACTTGAATAATCTCTCTTATAGTTTCCTTTCTAATCCTGTCCTGCCAATTAAGTCCCAATATTCTTCTGAGGGTTTTGTTCTCAAATCTACTAAATCTATTGGAGATTGTTTCATTGTCATACCACCGATCTCACTAAACTGATATATAACCTAATTTTTATATGCAATTTCAGGCGATTTGATTTCCAAATTTTACTTGACCCAACCATAGTCTGATTTGCCTCTTTCCAATCTTTCATTAAACTTAAATTCTAATGATCCTATATTAGAGATTATAGTTCATAACATTTAAATGATTCTACCTCATTAATCCTTTCTCCTTCCAATGATATTTCATCTTCAATTGCATAGTCTGTTCTCACCATCTCTGTCTTTCATATGATTATCTTGAGCCCAACCTCCTGAGATATTTCATGCATTCTGGTAAGCAAGCTTCGCAAGTCCTGTGTTGTTCTGCTAATAAGGATAGCGTCACCATCATATTCAAGGTCAGATAATTTCCTGTTATCAATCCAGTCTAATCCTTCTTCACCATTCCAAATTGCTCTATGCATTACAAAATCCATGAGGAGGATAAACAACATAGGGGGCAACACATTCCCTTGAGGTATTCCATTGTTCACTGGAAATTAATTTGATAGGAATCTACTAACATTAATTTTGCACTTGCTAAGCTCGTAACAGACTTAATCAAATTTACAGGTAGTAGGTAGGTTAGTGGGTTGGCCAGGGCACCAGCTACCCGTTAAGATACTACCGCTAGAGAGTTATGTGGACTGGCAGACAATACTACATTAGATCCTTCTCTCTGGTTATGGTTCATTTTCCCTTTGCCTACACATACACCGAATAGTCTGGCCTATTCTTTGCAGATTTTCCTCTTACACTTGACAACACTGAAATTACCAAACAATTCTTCTTTGCCTAAGGGGTTAACTACCGCAGTGTAACTGTTCAGTGGCTACTTTCCTCCTGGTAAGGGTAGAAGAGACTCTTTAGCTATGGTAAGCAGCTCTTCTAGAAGGACACTCCAAAATCTAACAATTGTTCAATAGTCTTGGGTAGTGTCATAGCCTCTGTACCATGGTCTTCCACTGTCTTGGGTTAGAGTTCTTTTGCTTGAGGGTAAATTCGGGCACACTATTCTATCTAATTTCTCTTCCTCTTTTTTTTCAAGTTTTTATAGTTTATATAGGAAAAAATTATTTCAATTTTGTTACTATTCTTAAAATATTTTATTTTTCCCTGGTTCCCTTCCTCACTGGGCTATTTTCATTGTTGGGGCCCCTGGCCTTATAGCATCGTGCTTTTCCTACTAGGGTTGTAGCTTAGCAATCAATAATAATAATACATACATATTTAAGAGGAACTCCATGGTAACGCAGGACTCTCCACAAAATTGGCTGGTGCACAATATCAAATGCTTTTTCATAGTCCACAAATGCCATCAAAAGTGAATTTCTATATTCTACAGATTGCTTTACCCCATGTCTTAAAATGAAAATTTGATCAGTACAACTTCTACCTTTTCGAAATCCTGCTTGTTCATCTCTCAGATTTTCATCAATCTTTCTCTCTAGTCTCTTTAGAATAAACATACTATATATCTTCATGACAACCGACGTAAGTGTGATGCCTCTGTAATTATTAATATCAGTCAAATCTCCCTTTTTTTGGGCTATTTTCACCAGCACTCCTAGCTTCCATTCATCAGGTTTTGCCTCTTCATGCTACATTCTATAAAATAATCTTTAACTGTCTGGGAGTCACTTCATTTTCGACCAATATCATTTCAACAGTTCTTCTATTGTAACCAATTTTCATTATTATCAACCATTGCTAGTGTACTGCGGGACAAAGGCCTCAGACAGGCTCTTCTAATCGCATCTATTCATGTTTTTCTATGTCTATCCCCGAGAATTTTCTTGGCTCGTTAATCCAATATATAGAGTGTACTATAATAGATGCTTTATATATTACGTCATACATGAAATTGCACAGGTGTTTTAAAACCGGTAATTATATAATAAATAAAGGTCAGTGTTATGTAATTATGTTAATTCTACATTAACTAAAATACGAATATATATAAATATAGAAACAAAAGTAGAGTCAAACATCTTATGTAATGGGACATGTTATTGTTTTCATCTTGTGTGAGAAAATCGAGGCTGACTGAACTGTGCTGGGAATAAACTGGTGTTTAATGTGTGACCTTCAATTTTAGCTTCGAGGGCTAATTTAGGACCCAGGTAACCTAGAGGAGGTTTTATAGGTAGTAGGTTGGCCAGGGCACCAGCCACCCGTTGAGATACTACCGCTAGAGAGTTATGGGGTCTTTTGACTGGTCAGACAGTACTACATTGGATCCTCCTCTCTGGTTACGGTTCATTTTCCCTTTGCCTACATACACACTGAATAGTCTGGCATATTCTTTACATATTCTCCTCTATCCTCATACACCTGACAACACAGATTACCAAACAATTCTTCATCACCCAAGGGGTTACTGCACTGTACTTGTTCAGTGCCACTTTCCTCTTGGTAAGGGTAGAAGAGACTCTTTAGCTATGGTAAGCAGCTCTTCTAGGAGAAGGACACTCCAAAATCAAACCACTGTTCTCTAGTCTTGGGTAGTGCCATAGCCTCTGTACCATGGCCTTTCACTGTCTTGGGTTAGAGTTCTCTTGCTTGAGGGTACACTCGAGCACAGTATTCTATCTTATTTCTCTTCCTCTTGTTTTGTTAAAGTTTTTATAGTTTATATAGGAGATATTTATTGTTGTTACCCTTCTTAGAATATTTTATTTTCCTTTTTTCCTTTCCGCACTGAGCTATTTTCCCTGTTGGAGCCCCTGGGCTTATAGCATACTGCTTTTCCAACTAGGGTTGTAGCTTAGTAAGTAATAATAATAATAATAATTCAGTGTAGTGAGTAACATTTTAAGTGTTGGTTTATTAATCTCAAGTGGAGAAGATTAAATAAGAACCTGTGACTTTAGTTAATCTTAGAGATATTCGAGCAAAGATTAAAATTGTGAAAATATGAAAATACTTCATTTATTATCAGGTAAAATATTTTCATCTCAAATAAGACTTAATTTTAAAGACTTTAAAGATTATATTGTATATCTTAATTCGTTTGAGCATAGACTAAAATATTTCAGGAGTTGATTTTGAAAGTTAAATAATTTGATTGAATCGAGAGTTTAATATATATCGATTTATTAAAACTTTTTATACATTTATACAATGAAATAAAACATGATGTAGAGTTATGAAAACATAATTTCGACATGTTTGATTACTGCTTGCATGATGTATGCTGAGCCTAGACTTACTCTTTATATCTTTCTTTAATTCCAAAATTATGTTAATTTCACGAACAAAGTTTATACTATAAGTCAGAAGATGATAATCCTAATTACAAAACATCATAAGAGAATCTTTGATTTAGTTGCAACTTGTCCAAACATTCCTTTCATAATTTTGCAATATGTACGCCTACACTCTCTTTAATATTTTATTCCATTATTACCCACCATCTAGCAATATTTGCTCATATTTTAGGTACCGCTAGTGTTTAATATATCTTTATTCTCACCAGCAATGCCAAATCTACTCTGTTAACATTTCCATATAACTTCTTACACCATGTAGGCCTATTCTATTATATGCTAGGAATATGGTATATTTTTTTATGGACAACATTCTCCTATGTATTTATATTCCTTAACTATTTCTATTCTTCCATTTCTCACCCCAGTTTTAGTTATTTTTCTGTTTTTTCGTGTTTTATTACTAACACCACTGACTTCTGTGAACTGATTCTTAAAGGAAATTTCTACAGTTCTTTCATACTGTGGTAGTTACTTCGATTTTAATATTTATTTCTCTTTTTAATTTGTTTTTATTTCAGATAAAATTCTCATGGGTAACACTTATATCCTTACGTGGATATTAAACCCTTTTATATAACAAGACATTGAATAACAATAGAATAGGGCTGACCAGCTACAAGTTTAATAAAAGAGAAATATTTTATCCCCATATTAGGTAGGCCTACATTTCTTTGGACTGGCGAGACATCGTTTCTTATAACTTTATTTCTCTTTTTAATTTGTTTTTATTTCAGATAAAATTCTCATGGGTAACTCTTATATCCTTACGTGGATATTAAACCCTTTTATATAACAAGACATTGAATAACAATAGAATAGGGCTGACCAGCTACAAGTTTAATAAAAGATAAATATTTTATCCCCATATTAGGTAGGCCTACATTCCTTTGGCCTGGCGAGACATCGTTTCTTATAACTTTATTTCTCTTTTTAATTTGTTTTTATTTCAAATAAAATTCTCATGGGTAACACTTATATCCTTACGTGGATATTAAACCCTTTTATATAACAAGACATTGAATAACAATAGAATAGGGCTGACCAGTTAGACGTCTAATAAAAGATAAATATTTCATCCTAATATTAGGTAGGCCTACATTTCTTTGGACTGGCGAGACATCGTTTCTTATAACTTTATTTCTCTTTTTAATTTGTTTTTATTTCAAATAAAATTCTCATGGGTAGCTCTTATATCCTTACGTGGATATTAAACCCTTTTATATAACAAGACATTGAATAACAATAGAATAGGGCTGACCAGTTAGACGTCTAATAAAAGATAAATATTTCATCCTAATATTAGGTAGGCCTACATTTCTTTGGACTGGCGAGACATCGTTTCTTATAACTTTATTTCTCTTTTTAATTTGTTTTTATTTCAAATAAAATTCTCATGGGTAGCTCTTATATCCTTACGTGGATATTAAACCCTTTTATATAACAAGACATTGAATAACAATAGAATAGGGCTGACCAGTTAGACGTCTAATAAAAGATAAATATTTCATCCTAATATTAGGTAGGCCTACATTTCTTTGGACTGGCGAGACATCGTTTCTTATAACTTTGAACATCGTAACTAAATGTCCTTATTAGAAAATGGCTCTAAATGCTTCTTAAGGAATGCTTTTGCAAGTCTACACATACTTTTATCTAATGATATCACGGCTTTGTAACCCTAAAAATATATATAATATGAAAATTAAAAGGCAGGGTTATCAATTAAACTGAATTACAAAAACATTCAGTAAAGAAACAGTTGTGAAGTAAAATTAAAACGGGATTGGTGAGTCATATTGTGGGAAGTTATCTAAATAAACATTGCTTTAACGAGTTTTTAGCTTCATTTTATTAATATTAATACAGGAATTAAGACTCTTTCAATCTAAAAATATATATAATATGAAAATTAAAAGGCAGGATATCAATTAAACTGTATTACAAAAACATTCAGTAAAGAAACAGTTGTGAAGTGAAATTAAAACGGGATTGGTGAGTCATATTGTGGGAAGTTATCTAAATAAACATTACTTTAACGAGTTTTTAGCTTCATTTTATTAATATTAATACAGGAATTAAGACTATTTCACCCTAAAAATATATAATAATATGAAAATTAAAAGGCAGGGATATCAATTAAACTGTATTACAAAAACATTCAGTAAAGAAACAGTTGTGAAGTGAAATTAAAACGGGATTGGTGAGTCATATTGTGGGAAGTTATCTAAATAAACATTACTTTAACGAGTTTTTAGCTTCATTTTATTAATATTAATACAGGAATTAAGACTATTTCACCCTAAAAATATATAATAATATGAAAATTAAAAGGCAGGGATATCAATTAAACTGTATTACAAAAACATTCAGTAAAGAAACAGTTGTGAAGTGAAATTAAAACGGGATTGGTGAGTCATATTGTGGGAAGTTATCTAAATAAACATTACTTTAACGAGTTTTTAGCTTCATTTTATTAATATTAATACAGGAATTAAGACTATTTCACCCTAAAAATATATAATAATATGAAAATTAAAAGGCAGGGATATCAATTAAACTGTATTACAAAAACATTCAGTAAAGAAACAGTTGTGAAGTGAAATTAAAACGGGATTGGTGAGTCATATTGTGGGAAGTTATCTAAATAAACATTGCTTTAACGAGTTTTTAGCTTCATTTTATTAATATTAATACAGGAATTAAGACTATTTCACCCTAAAAATATATAATAATATGAAAATTAAAAGGCAGGGATATCAATTAAACTGTATTACAAAAACATTCAGTAAAGAAACAGTTGTGAAGTGAAATTAAAACGGGATTGGTGAGTCATATTGTGGGAAGTTATCTAAATAAACATTGCTTTAACGAGTTTTTAGCTTCATTTTATTAATATTAATACAGGAATTAAGACTATTTCAATCTAAAAATATATATAATATGAAAATTAAAAGGCAGGATATCAATTAAACTGTATTACAAAAACATTCAGTAAAGAAACAGTTGTGAAGTGAAATTAAAACGGGATTGGTGAGTCATATTGTGGGAAGTTATCTAAATAAACATTGCTTTAACGAGTTTTTAGCTTCATTTTATTAATATTAATACAGGAATTAAGACTATTTCAATCTAAAAATATATAATAATGTGAAAATTAAAAGGCAGGATACCAATTAAACTGAATTACAAAAACATTCAGTAAAGAAACAGTTGTGAAGTAAAATTGAAACGGGATTGGTGAGTCATATTGTGGGAAGTTATCTAAATAAACATTGCTTTAACGAGTTTTTAGCTTCATTTTATCAATATTAATACAAGAACTAATTAGATACTTTTTAATGCTTTCATAATAACTCTTATTATATAATAGTTTGTAGATTTGTAGCTCAGTAAAGTAATTTCAATATAGTTGTATGAATATAAATTAATTCCAACGCGCCAATCTCTATCGTAATCAGGATTGCCATGATTTGTAAATGAGAAAAGGCCAATTTTAATTAAACGCGGCTTTAAAAGGCCGAGCCATTAGTAGAAAAAGGCCATATATATAGTATTTACGACCCAGCTTTTTTCAAGATATTACTAAAGGCCAACTAATTAAAAAAAGAACAAATTTTAGGTTTTTTTTGGCCTGAAAAAAGGCCAAACTGGCAACCTTGATCGTAATGGGAGGAGTCAAACGGGCATTTATACTGTTCTTTGCAAAAAGTAATAAAGAAATAGGTTAAATATATTAATAATATCTAATAATAACCTATGAAATATTTAAATAATTATTTTTAAAGGATTATATTAAATATTAAAATAAAAATGAGTTAGATTTATTCATTATATTATGGAATTTTCTTAAATATAAAATTCCTCATTACTACTGTTCTTTGCTAAAAGTAATAAAGAAATAGCTAAAATATATTAATAATATCTAATAATAACCTATAAATTATTTCAATAATTAATTTTAAAGGATTATAATAAATATTAAAATAAAAATGAGTTAAATTTATTAATCATATTATGGAATTTTCTTAAATGTAAAATTCCTCATTACTACTGTTCTTTGCTAAAAGTAATAAAGAAATAGGGAAAATATATTAATAATATCTAATAATAACCTATAAAATATTTAAATAATTATTTTTAAAGGATTATATTAAATATTAAAATAAAAATGAGTTAAATTTATTAATTATATTATGGAATTTTCTCAAATATAAAATTCCTCATTACTACCAAACGCAGCCGCCATTGTCTCATTCATTCCCGATCTCAAGAGCCCAGGGTTGCCATCCGTACGATAATTATCGTACATGTACGATTATTTTGGGTCCGGTACGATGTACGATACATAACTTATGTATATACATATATGTGTTTGTGTGTTTAATTAAACAATTATACTAAAATACCTTGAAATAAGCTATATATGTTACTCCTTAATAATCTTGTTCAAAGTGTGTACGATAATTTTGGTTTAAAAAACGACAATTTTAAGGCTCATGTACGATAATCCAGTGGAAATAATCTGGTAACCCTGAACCAGGGATGCCATTCGTACGATAATTATCGTACATGTACGATTATTTTAGGTCCAGTACGATGTACGATACATACCTTAGGTATATAAATATGTATGTTTAATTAAACAATTATACTAAAATATTTTGAAATAAGTCAATCATGTAACTCTTAAATAATTATTTTGAAACTGTGTACGATAATTTTGGTTTAAAAAACGATAATTTTAAGGTTCATGTACGATAATCCAGTGGAAATAATCTGGCAATCCTGCCCGTGACGTCAGATCAGAAGAACAGTTCAAGAACTTAAGTCGTAGATGACGAAGAGGAACAAAGGGTGTGTTCTCCTAGATAATTTCCCTATTTCGCTGCTGATAAGTAAGTATAATTACTCATTATCTTAATTCCCTTGATATTTAGAAGCAAATCATATCAATTAGAGCGCGTGTCAGTATTTATACAGCTGTTTTTTTAGCGTTTCTAGAACTGATGGCCGCTTATGGCTACTTGAAGGTTTTGTTTACGTATTTGATATTTTTCCCAAATTTCTAAATTACTTAATTTATTGGCCTAATTTAGGTCCAATTTGTAGGCCTACTTTAGGGCCGTATTATAGGCTTACTTTAAGGATAAATTATTGCTTAACTGCTAATGAAGGACATTCTTGAGTTCTATCTTCGGGTGTGACCCTAAATTGGACAAATTAAGCCTCATTATTTAGGGCTAATGAGCCTTAAGGTAGGCCTCTATTTAAATCAGCTGCTTAGGTCTATATATATGTTTTTTTTTTAGGTATGTTGAGTAAATTCTGGGAGGTATATGGTTTTTATTCGATAGTTTTTGAGCTGGTTCTAAATTAAGGCTTTTGGGACTTGGGCCTTATCTTACGACTATTAATAATGTTATTATTAATGTCATTATTATTATTACAAGCTAAGTTACAACCCTAGTTGGGGAAGCAGCATGCTATAAGCCCAAAGGCTCCAACAAAGAAAAATAGCCCAGCGAGGAAAGGTAACATGGAAACAATTAACTGCAAGGGAAGTAATGAACAATTAAAATTAAATATTGTAAGTATAGTGATAATATTAAGATAAAGCTAAAAAAAAGGGTTTGAAATCAAACCCTGTAATACAATACAAATTTACCAAAAAAAGTGGGAGAGAAATATCATAGAATAGTATGCCCCGTTGTATCCTCAAGCTAGAGAACTCTACCCCAAGACAGTGGACGATATATAGTATTTCGCTCGCTTGTCTGAGCATCGAAAAACCTCCTTTCAAAGCAATGGGGTGTATGTATGATAACGGCCACCTGTTTGTTTAATTACGCCTAACTTAGAATATGGAAGTGTAAGGGGATCGCAGGGGGCATTAGCCCCACCCCCCTGTTAGGTAAGTAGCTAAGGACAGAGTTTGTAGGTTAGGTTAGGGGGGAAAGTTTAGGTTAGTCCATTTTTAATCCACACGGGAGGAAGTGGCCGCTGATATACAAAGGCTACTTGAATGTTATTCATCGTCCTTTGTTATATCTTTGCTCGGCAAAAAGGTAAAGGAATTGGTGCGCACATTGCCTCGTGTATTGAAAAAGGGTAATACTCATTCATGATTCTTCTTTATCTTTTTGGAGCCTTTGTATATCAGCGGCCAGTTCCTCATGCGTTTGATTAAAAATGGACATACACTGACCTAAACTTTCCCCCCCTAACCCAACCTGCAAGCTGTCCTTACCTACATACCTAACGGGGGGAGTGGGGGGGGGCAACCACCCCTTACATTGCTGTATTTTAAGTTAGCCATATTTATACATACAGGTGGCCGCTATCATACATACTGTACACCCCATCTTTTTTATCTTTTATGAGTTTTGTGGCATGAAGCAGGCCCCAGTGGAGTGAGTTTAGATCATTGTGTGAAGTGATATGAATTAAAGGTAATTATACGGTACTTTATTTTATCTCGGATACATGTACAGTGGACCTTCGTTTATCGCGGTAGATAGGTTCCAGACCCGACCGCGATAAGTGAAAATCCGCGAAGTAGTGACACCATATTTACCTATTTATTCAACATGTATATTCAGACTTTTAAAACCTTCCCTTGTACGTAGTACTGTTAACAAACTACCCTTTGATGTACAGAACACTTAATGCATGTACTACAGTACCCTAAACTAAAACAGGCACAAATATTAAAGGCGATTTTATATTATACGTTTCCTAAACACGCTTAAAAGCACGATAAAAAATGGCAACCAATGTTTTGTTTACGTTTATCTCTGATCATAATGAAGAAACAAACTGGAGGTAGAGCTTTGCTTATTACCCAGACATATTTCCCATACTTTTCCCTTAGAACTACATTACATCTTCCTACTTTATATATATATATATATATATATATATATATATATATATATATACATACATACATACATAAATACATGCATATATATATATATATATATATATATATATATATATATATATATATATATATATATATGTATGCATGTATTTATGTATGTATGTATATATATATAAATATATATATATATATATATATATATATATATATATATATATATATATATATATATATATATATATATATATATATATACACCCACACACATATATATATATGTGTGTGTGTGTGGGTATATATATATATATATATATATATATATATATATATATATATATATATATATATATATATATATATATATATACATACATACATACATACATACATACATACATACATAAATACATGTATATATATATATATATATATATATATATATATATATATATATATATATATATATATATATATATTACTGTATATATATATGAGTTATGGAAAAAATCCGCGAAGTGTTGAATCCGCGATGGTCGAACCGCGAAGTAGTGAGGGTTCACTGTACTGCATATTTTTCCAACTGGTTATCATGTGTTATGCATTTTTGACTAGTACAGTAATTGTGTTTTTCCAAATTCAATAACCCTGATTTTCATCTGTGGCCCCCCCCCCCCCCCTTTATAGTTTTGAAAGGGGCTCCTTTGTTTTTAAAACTGATAATTTCCGACAGAAATTAATGTTAACTACATTTGAAACACATGATATAAGGTACAATTTACTAAACTAAATTTACCAAAGTTTAAAACAGAGATGTGCCAACCTAGAATATCTTGACGTACATACATACATACATATACCAAAGGCACTTCCCCCAATTTTTGGGGGGTAGCCGACAACAACAAGAAACAAAACAAAAAAGGGGACCTCTACTCTCTATGTTCCTCCAGCCTAACCAGGGACTCAGCCGAGTTCAGCTGGTACTGCTAGGGTGCCACAGCCCAACCTCCCACATTTCCACCACAGATGAAGCTTCATACTGCTGAGTCCCCTACTGCTGCTACCTCCGCGGTCATCTAAGGCACCGGAGGAAGCAGCAGGTGACGTAATATCAGTAATGTTGGCGGTCTCTTGCTGAAGGCTAACTCTAACCTGTAACCACCCTAGTTACCTTTATTTGAACATGTTAGCTGTCACTGCTAAACATGGAATCCGGATGGAATGTGTTCCTACTCGTTAATTATCCTTTAACATTGCATAGGTTTATTTACTATTAAAATGTATCTTGAGATGTGGCTGCAAAATTTGAATGAAAAAAACTGTCCAATTATCTTACGGCTTAAGCTATCTTACCATTTTTGCATTTTCCGTTATTAATCCATTAATTCACCAGTGTTTTATTGGTGTAATAAACTACTTTAGGGCATTATCAATTTTACTTTACCCTGTTGTCATTCAACAGGGTAATGAGCCTCCCACCACCCTCCCTCCCCATTTCAGTACGGACACAGCCTGTGGTTTGTTGCACATGCTGGGAAAAAATACTTTTGATTCGGGAAAATAAATGCAAGTGTTTTGTACCAAGAGATTGATTTATTGATAGATTGATTTGAAGTTTTCTGGCATCCTGTTGTACTAAGGGAAATGTATTTGTTGATTGATAACCTTTATAATGGAAAAATAGAAAAGGCAATAATATAAATATGAATGATATTTTGATGACAATTATTACTGGGGTAAATCCTAACCTAACTTGAAGTACCAGTGTGTGAAATGTATCGTAGACTGTTGAGGACATGCCTTTGTAAAGGCTTATCGTGCGGTTCCTTTATAAAAGCTTATCGTGTGATTCCTTTATTTGTTTACTGGAATGTTTACCATACAATAGTGTAATTAGAATTCAAACTCAAGTAATTTATAATACTGTACAGTGAATCCTACTTCAACTCAATCTACTTTCTTGCACATTATTTATTCCAAAAGGAGAAGTGATAGGCGAGTGATCAGGCGACCCCCCCTTAAGGCCACAGTGATTTTCTGGACACTACTGAACCTAATACAACCACCTAACCTAGGGCCCTGTACCCCTACCTAGGCCTAGCCCCTGCGACCCCCCCGCCCTTACAGCCACTACCTATCACATCCATCAATAAATAATTTCTCCACAAAATGGTTATCATTTTTGGGTTTTCCACATCAAAATACATACATTGGAATAAAAAAAAACATTAAAATTCGATAGGCACTCAAACCAAAAAGACCCCATAATTTTTATTGTATGATATTAATGGAAACAAAAAAAATGATTACTGTATACGCTTTAAGTGCAATTATAAAAACTTCCTTTAAATGAAAAGTGCTCATAACAATGTTAATGATGAAATGCAGAGTTCTTCTGCCGTTAGTGACAGTACTTCACTACAAAACCAAAGTTATCATTTATGAAAATTTAATGAGATCAAATGTCTTTGAAAGGTGCGTATGTTGTTACCACAATACAGTAGAGTATTTCTTCATCTTATCTTTGTTATTTTCATTTGTGTATCTGAATGTTTATAAGTTGAGCGTCAGTAAGTTGGAGACCTTCTGTATACTGTATCAGAAAAGGTTTATATTTATCATTTGTTTTAAGAGGTCTTTAACCCTTTTACCCCCAGGCTATTTGGAACTTTCCAATCCTTAACCCCCAGGGTTTTTTTTTTTTCAAGCACATTTTGTAGTATATATTTTTTAAATTGCTCTAACAGCCTTAATTTTTGTCATAGTGAGATCAGGTTGGTCTCATTCTCTTGGAAAATGTCTGAAGTTTCTCAAAAAATTATAAAAAATATGCCCAAAAAATTGTAAATAGCAGTTTTTTGCAAGATTGATTGAAAGAACGTACCGGTACGTCCATGGGGGTAAAGGAATGTGTTTTGTGAAACGTACCAGTACGTCCTTTGGGGGTAAAACGGTTAATTGGCTGTCTTCCAGCTTTGCCGAAAGAATATCCGTAATTAACTCTAGGTTTATATTACTTAGGAAAAAATGCAAATTATCTAAAAATTTCTCAATTCAAGAGGTCTTGCATTCATTAAATACGCCAAACCTATTTCAGCACTTCTCATCATGGCGGCCGAAAATACCAAGGCGCAGATTCCGGACGTCTCCGACCTCTTCCCGGAAGTTGCAGATGACCTCAGCAAGGTGTCCTGGGCCCATGCCGTCAATAGCAAAGAGGAATTGGAGCAAAGTATTGGAGGTAGGTTAAAAAAAAAAGAAAAATGGCTTATTCCCGAAGATTGTAGAGTACCGTGTGCAACTTTTTTCAGCGTGTTAATTACTGGACCTACATTTAGGTAGATTGTGGATTATGGTTTAATGCACATCATTATTACCTCTGCCAACAAAGTTGGAAAGAGGTTATGTTTTACCCTCTATTTGTGTTTGTTTGTTTGAGTCTGTAGCTTCCTGTCCTCAATTTTAAATGTAGAGTAATGAAACTAGCAGGGATTAACTCATGTATAAAGCTGGAAATTATTAAATTTTTGAAGGTCAAGGTCACAGTCAAGCAAAATGTCCAATTCACGCAATCACCCATAAGTTTGGGCATCGTTGTCACAGATACTTCAAACTTAGTTCATATTTGAGTGAAAATCCAAGCTAGTTAATACTTGTTTAGGTCAAGGTCGAGACATAAGCTGCCGCGGCTTAGGTGTGCGTTCTAACGAGTGCCCCTATAGTTATTGTAGTTGTTATATACTGTAGTGATTAATGATACACCATAAGGTTTGTACTGTTAACACTGAATACCAATACTTCACCAGTCAATTTGGCTCCCAAGCTCCACGTTCCCTTTCCCGTTTTCTGGACGTTTTTCTTAACTCGCCTTAACACAAAAACAATTGAAGGTAGGACTTGAAAGCATTATTATCATATAGCTTATTAAATTTTTTACATTGATATATAGATACAGTATATATCTTAAAATTTCCATATATGTAAATAATAGAAAGATGAAGGAACAGCACTTTTTAGTGAAGTTACAACGTCTGTTACTTATTCATTGCACTTTTTAGTGAAGTTACAGCGTCTGTTACTTATTCATTGCACTTTTTAGTGAAGTTACAACGTCTGTTACTTATTCATTGCACGTTTTAGTGAAGTTACAACGTCTGTTACTTATTCATTGCACTTTTTAGTGAAGTTACAACGTCTTGTTACTTATTCATTGCACTTTTTAGTGAAGTTATACCTAACTATTTTATTTTGCCCTGTTTCTTCACAGACGAAACCATCATGATGCTGGAAGCCGATATCTTGCCTGGGCGTTTGGAGGGCGCCGATCCCAGCGAGCCTACCATCCCCATCATGGCTCATCCTCCAGCCACCGAGTCAGACATCTCTTTCGAAATGTGGATTGACGAAGTCATCAAGGCTAATAAGGTTTGTTCGAGTTATATCGGGTTTTGCTATATTTTTGGGTTGTCAATTTTTCGAGTTTTTTTGGGTGAAATCTCGTACCATCTAACCGGAAGAAATAAGGTAGAGGGAAGGGAATGTAGTGTTTATTTGCCATGACAATATATGCCCAAGATGATATCGGGCTTTGCTATATTTTTGGGTTCTTGCTTTTTCGGGTTTTTGGTTGAAATCTCGTACCATGTGACAGGAATAAATAGGGCAGAGGGAAGGGAGTGCGGTGTTCATTTGCTATGACAATATATGCCCAAGATGATATCGGGTTTTGCTTTATTTTTGGGTTGTCGCTTTTTCGGGTTTTTGGTTGAAACTTCGTACCATCTAACAGGAATAAATAGGGCAGAGGGAAGGGAATGCTGTGGTTCTTTGCCATGACAATATATGCCTAAGATGATATCGGGCTTTGCTATATTTTTGGGTTGTTGCTTTTTCGGGTTTTTGGTTGAAATCTCGTACCATGTGACAGGAATAAATAGGGCAGAGGGAAGGGAGTGCGGTGTTCATTTGCTATGACAATATATGCCCAAGATGATATCGGGCTTTACTATATTTTTGGGTTGTCGCTTTTTCGTGTATTTTTGGGTGAAATTTCGTACCATGTGACAGGGACAAATAGGGCAGAGGGAAGGGAATGCTGTGGTCATTTGCTATGCCAATATATGCCCAAGATGATATCGGGCTTTGCTATATTTTTGGGTTGTTGCTTTTTCGGGTTTTTGGTTGAAATCTTGTACCATGTGACAGGAATAAATAGGGCAGAGGGAAGGGAGTGCGGTGTTCATTTGCTATGACAATATATGCCCAAGATGATATCGGGCTTTGCTATATTTTTGGGTTGTCGCTTTTTCGTGTATTTTTGGGTGAAATTTCGTACCATGTGACAGGAATAAATAGGGCAGAGGGAAGGGAGTGCGGTGTTCATTTGCTATGACAATATATGCCCAAGATGATATCGGGCTTTGCTATATTTTTGGGTTGTCGCTTTTTCGTGTATTTTTGGGTGAAATTTCGTACCATGTGACAGGAATAAATAGGGCAGAGGGAAGGGAGTGCGGTGTTCATTTGCCATGACAATATATGCCCAAGATGATATCGGGCTTTGCTATATTTTTGGGTTGACGTTTTTTGAGGTTTTTGAGTGAAATCATGGCCCATCTAATAGGAATAACTAGTGAATTTGCTATAATAGTAAAACTCCCAAGATAATGATATTCTGTTTATTAATAACTTCCTGATATAAGAACCTGTCATTGCAATAGCTAAAGATGTTATTACTCATTTTAAAAGTATTTCTTGAAGTAGAAACAGATGTTTAGATTATTGATGCATATGTAGGATAGCTCGCTAGTGTTAAAAACGATTGAGAGGGTTATGATCTGAAGGCACAAGTTAACCATTGTTGACTTGAAAACTTTGAGACTTGAGAACCAACTCTTCGGAATGTATTTCGTTTATATATACGGGACTTACTGTAATCATGTTTTACTTCAGTTGATATTTATTTTGTTTTTTCTAAATGGTTTATTTCTCCACGTTTCTGATTTTGTGTCTTTGGTTTTATTTCCAGGATGGACAGAAGAAAGGAGCTAAGCTAGACTTCAAGGATATTAGTGTCGTGGAAGAATGTCTGAAGGTTCTCGAAAACCGTGCTGACCAAGTGAGTTTTACAATAACATAGAGAAAGAAAATTATTTTTATTGAAGCTCTGTTGCTACCGATTATAAAAGTATTAGATTATTTGACTAAACACTAGCTGGATTTCCTCTCCTGGAAAAAGAGATTTGGTTTTACTATTTATGAATATTCATTTACAGTTGTTTCTATCCATGATTTCTGTGAAAATGTAATGATGAGTGGACATTGGTAATTCATTCAATCCCTTTTTTTTTAATTGTGAAAACTATTTTGGAAATCTATTAATACTATAAGTCTGAAAGAAATCTTGTGTTGCCTACAGAAAGCACAAACTGGTTTTTATTCTGCAAGTTCCTTTAGAAGCTTTATTTTTACTCCGTAATTTACTGTAGAATGGAAGCTCCGCCAACCATTGTTGAAGACCAATTTTTATATTGATCCATTTTTCCTGCCTTTATATTTTTTATGAATTTAAGGTTTGATATATACTGCATATATAATGCTTTTGAGTAAGGCTATTACGATATAAAGGCTATTACGATATAAAGAACTGGACTACAGTATTGTACTGGTGGAGTACGTATGGGTCTCTAAAGCATCTCTGTTTTACAGATCACATTTCCACTATGGTTGAATGCAGACATATTGAAAGGGCCAGTGAGCAGCACACGCGAGCCGGTTGACGCCGACAAGTTCCTATCTCTCTGTGTTGAAACCTTCCCATTGGTGAGTTTGAATCTATTTTGAAAAATTGATTATGTATATTTCTATAATAGCACTGATGATTAACTCATATTCATCCACACTGTTATTCTTATATTAAGGGTTCGGTAGACTGATGCGTTCTCTCCAATGCATTCTATATAGGGCATCCTCTTCTAACAAACCTCTTCTCTCCATATCATCCTTCGCCTTATCTCGCTGATTCTCTGCCTCCTCGATTTCCTCTCCATCATGTTCCTCCTAAGCCCTCCTCACTTCCTCCTCACCATTCATCCTCGACACATGCTCACGCCATCTCATTCATGACACACCTATCACTCCTGTAATGTTTACTACGCCTGCCATCCTTATTTCGTGATTTTCTAATATTTCAAGCAGTTACAATCCCATAATCCACCTCTGCAGTCTCCTCTCTCTTTTCTCTCAAGCTTAGCTCCCTGTGATGATTTATTTACTACTTGTAAAATATTGTTAAGGAATTATAGTGAACTAGAATAGCAGTTACTTATTAGGATTTATTCTTACAACTAATTATATTGTGTATATTTGGTGTGCATGTCACTTGATTCCGTGACTATAGTCTATTTCTTTTAGCGATGCACATTTGCACCGACTCGCAGCGGTGCCCTTTTAGCTCGGAAAAGTTTCCGGATCGCTGATTGGTTGGACGAGATAATTCTAACCAATCAGCGATCAGGAAACTTCTCCGAGCTAAAAGGGCACCGCTGCAAGTAGGTGCAAATCTGCCTCGCTAAAAGAAATGAACGGTAGTATGACCTGTGGTATCAAATGGTAGTCTGCTTTATTTTTTCTTGCCTTGGGATGCTCTCAAAAAGACATAGGTATTTGTGTGATATCAAATAGTAGTCTGCTGATGCTTTGGGATGCTATTAAAAAGACAGTCACATATCGTCACCCTCATAAACTAACTGCCTAAGTCATTTTCTCCACTTGTTGGGAATTCAAAAAGAAACCTTCTCATTTCCTAATTCCCTATATCATTGTCTTGAGCTTCACTTCATAAATTCTTAAAAGAAGAATTTATGAATTAGAATTTGTTAATTGAAGCTCAACACAATGATATAAAGAATTAGGAAATGAGAAGGTTTCTTTTTGATTTCCCAACAAGTGGAGAAAATGACTTAGGCAGTTAGTATATGAGGGTGACGATATTTTTATGTTTATGGTTTTTCATTATCAGATAGCTTTGAATAGTGTTGAAGCATATCTTTGTTGCAAGTTAAATCATGACCTAGGTTTTTTGAGAGTATTGTAATGTTTTGCGATAGCGTTGATAATAATAGCTTATTATTATTATTATTATTATTATTATTATTATTATTATCATTATTATTACTTGCCAAGTTACAACCCTTGTTGGAAAAGCAGGAAATAAGGAGATATACTATGAGTTAAGTTTAAGAATAATAACATAAAAATGAATCGATTATATATGAACTATAAAAACTTCAAAATAACTAGAGGAAGAGAAATAAGATAAAATAGTGTGCTCTAGTGTACCCTCAAGCAAGAGAACTCTACCCCAAGACAATGGAAGACCATGGTACAGAGGCTATGGTACTACACAAAATTGGAAGTATTTTTTACATTTAAAGATCCTCTTTAGTATTCTTTGTTTAGATTACGTATATATGACATTAAACTTATCTTTAGATATTCATTGAACTGTAATTTCAGGCAACTCTCTCAGTTGGATGGACCACGACATACACATCTGCTACCGATGAGAAAGCTCTGTACACCAAAGAGATGGCCGAGGAAATGGCAACAGCGCTGGAGTCCAAGAACGTGTCCATGCCTGTGACGTTCCCCATCCGTGCTGCCTTCGTGCCTCGCTCCATTGAGCAGCTGGAGTGGCTCGTAGAGAATGTAAGTGTTACGCTAAAAACAATTGGGTTCGTTAGTTCGTAGGCTGGGTTATACGGATCCCGAATTTAAGACTGCTATTTTAAGTTTAGCAGTACTTTTTATTGTCATGAAAAATATACTTTATTACTTGCTAAGCAATAACCCTAAATGGAAAAGCAGAATGCCAGATGCCCAGGGACTCCAACATATATATATGTACATGTTTATGTATGTACTGTATGTAGCTTTCATGCATCGTCATCGTCTCCCCTTTTCCAATTGTTCATTGACCTCCTTTTGCACCAGCTATTATTTATTTGCTGTGACACCCTAGCAGTACCAGCTGAACTCAGTTGAGTCCCTTGTTAGGCTGGGAGGAATGTAGAGAGTAGATGTCCTCTTTTTGTTTTTGTTTCTTTGTTGATGTTGGCTACCCCCCAAAATTGGGGGAAGTGCCATGGTATATGTATGTGATATATGTATTATTTATTTGCCCTTCTCATGTCTAAAACATCTTTGTATTTGAGATCTAGATATTCCCTATGTACTTTGGCTGTGTATCTTAATATAGCTTAAGTCTCTCTTCTACCCTTACCAAGAGGAAAGTGAGCCATTGAACAATTATATTGCAGTAGTTAACCCCTTGAGCGGGGAAGAATTCTTCAAGGATTTCCACTTAGTGTGGCACCTTATATGTTTCATTTATTTTTTTTTTGTCACATCCTATTCATCCGAACTGTCCAACTATTTTAGTTATCCCTTTACCTAACTATCGCCTCTTATTTAAACCTAGAATCCAAAATTGACAGGTTTGATTAAATTTATTTTAGTTGAAGAATGAAAAGGAATTGATTGGTGAACTTTATTATTTGTTACTGTATCTGTATGTGAATTTGGGAATGGTTATTGATATGCTTGTTTGAAAATTCCTCCTTTTAAAATTAATTTTTTTGTGGTTCTAGATCCCAGACAGCACCATCACGGTCTGGAGCTCATCGTCGGACACCATCGACGTCCAGGCCCTGCTGGCCCTGCGGGATGCCATCGGCAACGACTCCGTGTATTTCGATCTCCCCGAAGAACAGAAGAAGGAATTCGACGAAGCAAAGAAGGCGGAGGAAAGGGCAGGTGCGCCCAGCTTCCGGATTCTTCCAACCAACGCCTCGGGCTGGGCAACGGCGGCCATTGCTCTGGGGTCGGCCCTGGCAGCGCTCTATCTCTACGATTGATAACCCGATCTGGGAGAAATCGGTTTTAAGGGGCTTTTATCGTTCTTCTTTTTTTCAGTTACATTGTATGCTTTTGGGCGTATTGTCAAATGAACTCGTGCACTTTCTACTTGTGTATGGGGAATTATTTTCTTCCTTTACCTTGACAGCTTTTGCTTTAGAGGAGATGCCGTCATATTATGTCCATATTTGTGCATTTAATCTGCTATCGTGACATAGATAGACATGCAAATTGTGATGTACAATATTTTTTTTTTCTTTTTTTTTTTTTTTTTTGTGACACCATATTAAGGAGATTTTTGGTATGAAATTTAGGCTATACAAAACAGTTTTGAGAAATTGGTCGGCATTTTACAAAAACATAGAAATTACAATTGATTTGGTTATACTTAGGTTTCACTGTTCAGGAAAGTTGAATTTTATTAGGTGGCAGTAATTTTGTAATGACGGGAAACATTTAGACGTTCCAAGATCTAAAAGGAACAATATAAAACTACTTTATTTTGAAGAACGACATGGAATTGTCAGTAGGTTTTTGTATTCTGTATTTGTTTATTATTTGTTCCAAAACATGAACCTGTTTTTGTTTAAAATAGTACAGGGGCGTGAAGGAATGTCCCTAAAGCATCGAAGTTCGAGTTGTTATTAGGTTTTTATATTCTGTATTTGTTTATTTGTTCCAAAACATAAACATGCTTTGTTTAAAATGGTACAAGGGGATGGAGGCCCCAAAGCATCGCTGGTTTGGCGAAGTGTGCTTTAAACATTTTCACAATTTGCTCTCTCGTGGAGCCACCACGGGATTGATTTTAGAGTATGTCTTAGGGTGCCAACATTTATTTGAGGTTAGGGTGTACGGTATTCGTCTTACGTAAAAGATAACATGGTACTAAACATTTGATCTTGTAGATTGAATATCGAAGATGCGAAGACCTCCATCACAATATTAACCAAAAGTTACAGCAAAAAACTGCATGGAATGTTTTTATCATAGTAGTACTTTTTGGCTCGATATGGACATATATTTTGGCACAGCCAAATCTTGCTTTACATTCGTTAGTTTCTGCTTAACTAACGCAGTTTAACCAATGATTGATAGATGTCAGCACTGTTCTTCAATAACTTTTGTACTGGGTGAAACGTTCATTAATGAACTCTAATGTTGAAGCAGAGTCTGTTTGATAACCTATCAACCTTAGCTTTAATAGGATAAGAGGAGATTCTTGAAGCCCCGTTGGTAGATGTACGGCGAACTCGATGCATGATTTCTGTAGCATTAAGGTAAGCCACTTTTAAGTCGTCTCCAGGAATGGTAGCTGTTCTACATGCAATAGGGGGAAATATGCGAATGGAAAGGTTAGGTTTTGTACATTTAGTTTTGTGGACCAATACTTCTAATACTAGTATCTCTGACGTTTGTCCCAGAAGCTTTCTTCGGTTTTGTGGTGCATTCTTATTCTTTGCAATTTTCCTGTGTTCATCTAAATTGTTTTCTAGGTTGTATTATTTGTTAAATCTCCAATGTAAGGTTTTTTTTGTTGATATTTCCAAATGGATTCGCTTCCGTGCATAAGTATCAGCCTTGTTTATGGCTCTATTATTAGAGTTTTAATTAATAGTTCCTTTATTGAAACATGTTGATTTACAATTACAGAAAGTAGTGTCATTGTACTTTACTTCCAAACTGATTTATAAATTCATAAATCATTATTATTGTCGTCTGTTACGGACATAGTTTTTTGGTTTTTAGTTTAGTATAGAGTAATCACAAGGTAAAGATTAAAGTGTAAGAAGTATGGAGGCGAACAAAAATGAAGCCATTATAATAAACATCTCTTTAACAAGATAAAATTTATGTTGTGACCGACTATCGCCAATTGATATTAACTAACAGATGTTTGGACTTTGAAAGATCTTTGACATAATATTTCCTACTTATTGTAATATCTGTTGTACTTATGATTAAGGAACGTTATTTACGAGACTTACCAGGCAGGTTGTAAACGTAATGGTTGCAGACAAGTTTCGCACTGTGTTGATAATCACGTGGTTTGTTTCGATAAAGTTTCGCGCCGCTGTTTTCGGAGCCTTTCGTCATCTTGCTCTTGGGGTCAGTCGACCATTTTAGTGTTTGTTCTTGGAAACGAAATGGAGCCCAGTTGCTAAAAGGCTCTGTAGGTAGCTTCTTTTAAGTAGTTGATTGTTGCACATCAAAAGTACCTCTTGCCTAAGTTTTAACAAATGGAAATAAGTTTCATGTTGAACAAAAGTGACTTTTATTTTGTAATAGTCTGTGCCTTATCCCATACAGTATGTCTAATGCTCTGATACATTACTGTATAATGTATTTAGAAATGGTTGGCTTGATTCTTGTATAATACATTCTGTATTTTCCATTTATGATCATCACAATCTGTATCTACCCTGTATGCTACATCATGTTTTGCTATTTTAACTTTTTCATCAAATACGCAATATTGGTTGTATAAGAAATTGGATTTATCAAATCTGTCGGAGCTACCCTACTCTAATTATTCCTATTGGGGATTCCTGTGGGCTGTGTTAGCATAATTTTTCTCCAAGGAGACACCAGGATATGATTGAATTTTTACTTATCACCTTTAATACCAACTACTCTATTGTATTTCTGTGTTCTTGTGTTTTTCTTCGTGGTATAAGCATTTTCTCATCACATTCCGGTAAAAGCTATTATTCCTGTGTCGTAGTTACAGAACTTGGAGTTCTCATAAACTAGGGTAGGGAACATCATTATCTTAGGATAAAATGGTTGAGGACACTTTTGGGGTCTACAGATTTGATACTTGAAAATAATAGAAGATTTTTATGTGATATTTTAGTCTGTGTTGTTGTGGATTTCAGAAACTGTGATGGCAGGTGCAGTTATGAAAAGATATATTCTGAGTGGCCGGAAAAGTGGTTTGCGTTCTCATTATATCGGTTGGAAATTAAGTTTTAATGTTGATGACCATCCAAATTATTTTGCGAGTTTTGTTCTACCCCGACTCCATACATACACATCTATTCCTTTACACTTGTGTATCTCCGAACTATTTGTTTAATTTAGAAAATAACAGTTGATTAAATTTTAAATGTATAGAATGCAGAACTTCATTTGTATTTATCCATATTTTGTGTGATTATCCAATTATTACCAGCTAAAAATTATGTTCAAACAAAATCAAGCAATTAAATGTTGAGGAAGCAATATGTATTTATGAAAACAAACCATTTTGACGATTCCCCACTTTACTCTGGGTGTTTAAGCTGTGATTATAATTTTTTATTGAAACTTTGTCAAAAGCTGCGGTAATTTTTGTTCTTTATTTAGAATTAGACTTTCTTATGTTATTAAATTGTTTAATTTCATTATTTTGTATTGAATGATCAATAAGTGTGGTGTAGATTATATTTTAGTTACTGTTCTTGTAAAATTTAACTGTTTTCAATCCATAGTTCTATAGGAAGTGAAACGACGACTCAGAAGTCGAAGTAAACACAGTTTATTATTTGCTCCACATATGGCAATCTTGTTTAACTGTTTGTCAGTTTAAAATTGCAGTAAGTTGTTATTTAGAAATTGATAAATCATCATTGACAACTGTTTTGGATAAATTTTTTTTTATTTTTTTATACAGAGTAACTACACTGTAAAGATGAAGTTTTAAGTATGATGGCAAACAAAGGGAAATGAACTATAATCAGCATTTCGAGAAAAAGACTCATTCATTTGGACTTATTTGCAATTCATCGCAGTTTGGGAGGTCAAGACTTTTATGAAATATGTTTCTCCTGATCATTTCATTGAAATTTCACTTTAAACTTTGCTTTCAAATTTCTTCAGACTTTATTTTCTAATTTCTTTAAACTTTACTTTCTAGTTTCTTCAAACCTAACTTTCTAATTTCTTCAAACATTACTTAGTAATTTCTTCAAACTTTTCTTTCTAATTTCTTCATACATTACTTAATTTCTTCAAACTGCTTTCTACTTTCTTCAAACTATGCTTTCTACTTTCTTCAAACCTAACTTTCTAATTTCTTCAAACTTTTCTTTCCAATTTCTTCAAACTTTTCTTTCAAATTTCTTTAAACTACTATCTAATTTCTTCAAACTTTACTTTCCAATTTCTTCAAACTGCTTTCAAATTTCTTCATACATTACTTTCAAATTTCTTCAAACTATTTTCAAATTTCTTCAGACTACTTTCAAATTTCTTCAAACTTTACTTTCCGATTTCTTCAAAGTACTTTCAAATTTCTTTAAACTTTTCTTTCTAATTTCTTCATACATGATTAAAATTTCTTCAAACAATGCTTTCTACTTTCTTCAAACCTAATTTTCTAATTTCTTCAAACTTTTCTTTCAAATTTCTCCATACTTTACTTTTAGAGTTCTTCAAACTTTACTTTCTAATTTCTTCTCGTGAGCCATAAAGGGAAATATGGGCACTTCCACCGTTAAAAGTTCAATGCAGTACTTAATATTATTATTTTTCGTAACGAATTTTGAAAGGAAACCACAAAACAGTTGTATGGCATGGAAGTTCATTTTTGAAATTACAATCTTTTAGAATATAAATTCTTTTTTTTTTTGTCAGTTAATTGTTAATTTTAAAGATTTATTTCTAGCACAATCATTCCTCGTGTTTCTTCTGTATATGAAAAAAGTAGTGGAAAATATTGTAGTTGAAAATAGTTAGAATTTAAAGTGTGTATAAGTAAAAAGTTACCCTTTCGTAAGTGAACTTTTAAAAGACTAACTATTTGTCAAGTATTTACAGGTTGTTCCGTCTTTAAATTGTAGGGTGACGTCGGATAGAATTTATGTTCTAATAGAGAAGTATTTTTATAAGATAGAATATAAAATGCTTTAATATAGCTTATAGTGATACTTTATATTTGAAAAATACGTAGTTTATCCGGTATTTTTTTGGCCGTTGGGTGATGCTAATACTGTTTCCTAAATAAAGGATTTGAAAATGTATGTTTTGTTTTTATTGTAATACTTAAGGAAGTACTTTTATTCTTGTACATAAGGTGGGCTGATGTGAACGGCGATGTCAGGCAGGGCAGCCGATCAGGACTATGGTCTACCCCAAAGCTGAAGTGAAGTAATTCAAAAAGAAGGCAGCCGTGCTTAAGTGCTTAGCCCATACAAAATGGGGAAAAATGCATGTTAATAGAAGAAGAAATGGTCTGATGTTCACCTCCTTCGTCTCAAATTTTTACTCCTTAATGAAAGCAAGTCATGTGTTCAAAGCATCCATTGTATTTCATGCCGGGTCTTGAAGTGCCTTTAACGCTTAACCTTCTGGTGATGTCGGCTGTGACGAAGACGCTGTCTGGCTAATGACTTGCAGCTTTAGCATTGAGCACCGTGTTACCCCGTACGAAGGGGATAAAAAGCACGCTAATAAAAGAATATCGACGCCAAACTATTTATTATTACTAGCTAAGCAACACCCATAGTTTGAAAAGCAGAATGTTATAAGCTCAAGGGTTCCAACAAGGTATTTAAACCGGTTAGACAAGGAAATGAACTATATGAGAAGTAATGAGTAAAGAAAATGAATGCTTGAGATCAGTAACATTAGATTATCTTATATAAACTATGAAGGGAAATATGTCAGCTAACAGAGTAATATAGAAAGAAAATGAATGTTACATTAAAGGTTTAAAGGCTTCTCATGAGTTGCAGAGGCTAGTGGAAGTGCCCTAGCTAGCAGGACAATGCCCTAGAGAGAAATCATATATCCATTTGGGACTAGGTAATGACTGCTCAAATGTTATTTCTTTGGGCGCTGCAACCTCACCATCCTTGTGAGCTAAGGATTTGGGTTAAGGGGAAGCCTATAGGTCTATCTGCTGAGTCATAAGCAGCTATTGCCTGGCTCTCCTTGGTCCTAGCTTAGGTGGAGAGGGGCCTTGGGTTGCTGATTGTATATAAAATATACAATTGTTAATGTCATTATTGGCAGCAGTCTTTTATTTTAGTCGGGAGCTAATCACGTTCAGTGGAAACTTATCAAATATTAAAAATTTACTTCTGTAGTATTATGCACAATTAGATTTCAACTTGTATTGTTTATGCCATAAGAAAATAAAAATTCTGAATGGCCTACCTAACCCCATCACCTGCCCAACACTCAAAATTAAAAAATCCAATCTCTAAAGGAAAAATTGTATGGTGGAAAAACTTTGAAGCATTTTTTTTTTAACCTAAAACAATGAGTAAAGTGCCTGGTAGTTAGAAAACTGTAGTGGGTCGCAAGTATGGGTAATAGAGGGTTAAATATATAAATGCTAGCAATAAAAGGGATATATATAGGCTAGCAATAAAGGATGACATATCATATAGTCTAGCTAGCAACCGTTTAGATGGCTTGCTGAGAACCGGGAACTTTCCCTCCCAAAAAAAATAAAATAAAAAAGATGTATTTTATAATTTATAAATAGATCCTCAATTAAATAATATAAAAAAATTAGTATTTAACAAATAAATGAAGCTATCCCACCGGGACAATTACCCAAAGAGGATATAAATAAGACAGAGGGAAAAGAGCATTTCTTCTCTTCGCCTCCAAAAAAAAAACGCAAATATGTATTTTAGAAATATAAATAAATCCTCAATTAAATACTATTTAGAAATTAATATTTAACAAATAAATTAAGCCATTCCCAAAGGGATAATTACCCAAGGAGGAAAAAAGACAGAGAAAAGAGCATTTCTTCTCTTCACCTCCAAAAAAAAAAAACGCAAATATGTATTCTATGAAATATAAATAGATCCTCAATTAAATACTATTAAAATATTAGTATATAACAAATGAATGAAGCCATTCCCAACGGGAAAATTACCCAAGGAGGAAAAAAGACAGAGAAAAGAGCATTTCTCTTCGCCTCCAAAAAAAAAAAAGACATATGTATTTTATGAAATATAAATAGATCCTCAATTAAATACTATTTAGAAATTAATATTTAACAAATAAATTAAGCCATTCCCAACGGGAAAATTACCCAAGGAGGAAAAAAGACAGAGAAAAGAGCATTTCTCTTCGCCTCCAAAAAAAAACGCAAATATGCATTTTATGAAATATAAATAGATCCTCAATTAAATACTATTAGAAAATTAATATTTAACAAATAAATTAAGCCATTCCTAAAGGGATAATTACCCAAGGAGGAAAAAAAGAGGGAAAAGAGCATTTCTTCTCTTTGCCTCCAAAAAAACAAGACACAAATATGTATTTTATGAAATATAAATAGATCCTCAATTAAATACTATTAGAAAATTAATATCTAACAAATAAATTAAGCCATTCCCAACGGGAAAATTACCCAAGGAGGAAAAAAGACAGAGAAAAGACCATTTCTCTTCGCCTCCAAAAAAAAAAAGACAAATATGTATTTTATGAAATATAAATAGATCCTCAATTAAATACTATTAGAAAATTAATATCTAACAAATAAACGAAGCCATTCCCAACGGGACAATTACCCAAGGAGGAAAAAAGACAGAGAGAAAAGAGCATTTCTTCTTTTCGCCTCAAAAAAAAACACAAATATGTATTCTATGAAATATAAATAGATCATCAATTAAATACCATTAAAAAGTTAGTATTGAACAAATAAACGAAGCCATTCCCAACGGGACAATTACCCAAGGAGGAAAAAAGAGAGAAGGAAAAGAGCATTTCTTCTCTTCTCAAAAAAAAAAAAAAAAAAAAAAAAAAACGCAAATATGTATTTTATGAAATATAAATAGATCCTAAATTAAATACTATTAAAATATTAGTATTGAACAAATAAATTAAGCCATTCCCAACGGGAAAATTACCCAAGGAGGAAAAAAGACAGAGAGAAAAGAGCAATTTCTTCGTAACAAGAAGAAGAAGAAGAAGAAGACCCAGTGTCAGTATCCCAATGCTAAAAACAGTTTGAGACCGAATTGAAGTGTGCCACGTCTCGCCTGTTGTTGTTGTTGTTGTTGTTGTTGTTGGCTGAATTCAACCAAGTGGTTTCCCCCTCAGTTGGTTCCTTTCACCCGGTGCGGTGGTGCAGGTGATAATAATGGTGGCGTAAATAAGGGCGCCTTCCTCCTCCCGAAGTCCTGTTTTGCGTCTTGCTCCCGCCGAAGGATATGACTAGGCCTAAGCTAAGTCGCGCCCTTGGAGAGAGGATTTAATGTGATAATTAATGTCATGAGTTCGAAGTGCTCGTAGGAAAGGCCGACTCACTCTCCCGCTCTCTCTCTTTTTACCTGAAGGAGGAAAAGTTTGTCTCATCTCCCGCCGAAGGATATGACTAGGCCTAATCTAAGTCGCGCCCTTGGAGAGAGGATTTAATGTGTGATAATTATCAGGAAAGGCCGACTCACTCTCTCGCCCTCTCTTTACCTGAAGGAGGAAGAGTTTGTGTCTCATCTCCCGCCGAAGGATATGACTAGGCCTAATCAAAGAAGCGCCCTTGGAGAGAGGATTTAACGTGTGATAATTATCAGGAAAGGCCGATTCGCTCTCTCTCTCTTTTTACCTGAAGGAGGAAAAGTTTGTCTCTCATCTCCCGCCGAAGGATATGACTAGGCCTAATCGAAGTCGCGCCCTTGGGGAGAGGATTTAATGTGTGATAATTATCAGGAAAGACCGACTCGCTCTCTCGCTCTCTCTCTTTTTACCTGAAGGAGGAAAAGTTTGTGTCTCATCTCCCGCCGAAGGATATGACTAGGCCTAATCTAAGTCGCGCCCTTGGAGAGAGGATTTAATGTGTGGTTATCATCATGGCTTCGAAGTGCTCGTAGGAAAGGTCGACTCCCTCTCTCACTCTCCTTTTTACCTGAAGGAGAAAGATGAAATAAACGACTCGAACTTCGCGAAGATTTCACGAAATGTGTTCGATAGCGCCCTTTGGGCTTCATGAGGCTTCGAGGATAATCCTCCTGCGGTAGTGATGGTGTCTATGGTGATGGTGTGCTTGCGCGCGAGCAAAGTGGTGAATTATAGGTGCCATTGATAAAAATTAGATAAAAAAATCTCTCACAAGTGTTGTGCTGAATAGTGAGAGTCAAGTGAGAGTGAGTGAGAGAGGGAGAGTGTGTGTGAGTGTGTGTGAGATAGAAAGGATCCACCAGTGTGTTTTACCCAAAATAGATTGCTGTGGAATATTCAGGATCTCTTAGAGAGAAAATGGTCATTGTCCGCCCAGCGCTGCAACAGGTAAGGAGAAAGAGAGAAGGAAAGAAGGAAATGCTGTTAAAATGTCCCTTATTAATTAGTACCATTAAAAATACCCCTAACATAACCGTTAAGAATGGCTATAGTACATTGTACTATTAAAATGTCCCTTGTACTTAATACCATTAAAAATACCCCTAACATAACCGATAAGAATGGCTATAGTACATTGTACTATTAAAATGTCCTTAGTACTTTTCACCATTAAAGTTACCCTAGTCTTAGTACCATTAAAATGTCTCCAGTACTTTCATAGTTAAAAATGACCCTAGTCATAGTTATACCCATTAAAATGCCCCTAGTATTTTTCACCATTAAAATGCCCCTAGTCTTAGTACCAGTAAAATGACCGTAGTATTTATGCCCATTAAAAGGTCCCTAGTATTTATGCCCATTAAAAGGTCCCTAGTATTTATGCTCATTAAAAAGTTCCCTAGTATTTATGCCCATTAAAAAGGCCCCTAGTATTTAAGCCCATTAAAAAGGCCCCTAGTATTTATGCCCATTAAAAAGGCCCCTTGTATTTATGCCCATTAAAAAGGCCCTAGTATTTATGCCCATTAAAAAGGCCCTAGTATTTATGCCCATTAAAAGGTCCCTAGTATATATGCCCATTAAAAAGGCCCCTAGTATTTATGTCCATTAAAAAGGCCCCTAGTATTTATCCCCATTAAAAGGTCCCTAGTATATATGCCCATTAAAAAGGCCCCTAGTATTTATGTCCATTAAAAAGGCCCCTAGTATTTATGCCCATTAAAAAGGCCCCTTGTATTTATGGCCATTAAAAGGCCCCTAGTATTTATGCCCATTAAAAAGGCCTCTAGTATTTATGCCCATTAAAAGGTCCCTAGTATTTATGCCTATTAAAAAGGCCTCTAGTATTTATGCACATTAAAAAGGCCCCTAGTATTTATGCCCATTAAAAAGGCCTCTAGTATTTATGCCCATTAAAAAGGCCCCTAGTATTTATGCTCATTAAAAAGGCCCCTAGTAATTAGTACCATTAATATGCCCTTATTATCACCATTAAGAAGGCCCCTAGTACTACTTAGCATCTTTAAAATGCCCTTACTTAATACCCTTAAAATGCCCCTAGTCTAGTACCATTAAAATGCCCCTAGTCTAGTACCATTAAAATGCCCCTACTTAATACCCTTAAAATACCCCTAGTCTAGTACCATTAAAATGCCCCTAGTACTTAGTACCATTAAAATATTCCTACTTAATACC